>NW_012148596.1:841409-842899 GCF_000956105.1 Propithecus coquereli
ACAGAGTCTTGCTCTGTTGCCCGGGCTAGAGTGCCGTGCCATCAGGCTAGCTCACTGCAACCTCACACTCTTGGGTTCAAGCAATCCTTCTGGAGGGCAGAGCTTTTAAAGGAGCAGAGTTATTGTATGTTATCGAAGTTAAGCTGGTATAAATTGAAATTTGAGTATTATAACTTCAGGATGTTAAATGTAATCCTCATGGTAACCACAAAGAAAATAACTGGAATATATACACAAAAGGAAATGAGAAAGGAATTTAAACATATCACTATAAAAAAATCAACTAATCAGCAAAGACAACAGTAATGCAGGAAATAAGAGATAAAAAAAAAGCTTTAAGACATATAGAAAATAGCAAATGACAGATATGAAACCCTCTTCCCAATAATTATTCAATGTAAATGGACTAAACCCTGCAGAGTTTAATTAAAAGATAGAGATTGACAGAATGGATAAAAAAACATATGATCCATGTATGTGTTGTCTGTAAGAGACGCACTTTAGATCCAGAAACACAAATAAAGGGATGGAAAAAGATATTCCATGCAAGTGGTAACCGAAAGAGAGAATGGTTGGCTACATTAATATCAGACAAAACAGATTTTAAATCAATAAAGGTTATAAGAGACAAAGAAGGACATTATATATTAATAAAAGCTTCAAAATAGCAAGAAGATATACCAATTGCAAACATTTATTCACCTAATGACATGATCAAAATATGTGAAGCAAAAGCTGACATAACTGAAGGGAGAAATAGACAGTTCTGCAGTAATAGTTGGAGACTTCAATCCTTCACTGTTAAGTACTGGAAACAGAGTAAGGAAATAGATGAATAAACACAATAAACCAACTAGATCTTAGGGACATATACAGAAAATGAAGAAATATTTTGAAATGTATATTATTGTTAACTAAAGTCACCCAATTATGCTACCAAGTACTAGATCTTACTCCTTTTACTTAACTGTACTCTAACTATCCCCTCTTCCTCTCTTTATCCCCTCCTCCCCACTACCCCTCACAGCCACTGGTAACCAACATTCTACTCTCTATCTTCATGAGTTCAGTTTTTTTAGCTTCCACGTATGAGTGAGTACATGTCTTTCTGTATCTGGCTCATTTCACTTAACATAAATGTCTTCCAGTTCCACCAGTGTTGCTGCAAATGACAGAATTTCACTCTTTTTTATGGCCGTATAATATACTATTGTGTATATGTACTATATTTTCTTTATCCATTCACCTATTGATGGACACTTAGTCTGATTCTGTATCTTTGGTTATAGAATATTCTTGGAATAGTGGTGCAATAAACATGAGTATAGATATTTCTTCCACATACTGATTTCATTTCCTTTGGTTATACATCCAGGAGTGGCGATGCTGGATCACATGGTAATTCTATTTTTAGTTTTCTGAGGAACCTCTATACTGGTCTTCACAGTAGCTGTACTAATTTACATCCCCCCAACAGTGTAAGAGAGTTC
>NW_012148596.1:842949-844865 GCF_000956105.1 Propithecus coquereli
AAAACAGAGAAAGAGAAGCGAGAGAGAAGAGAGAGGATTCTAGAAAGATGGGGTAGTGGGAAGCAAGAGGAATCAGTCTGTCTCCCACCCTAGACAACAACTGCACTGGCAGAATAATATGTCTGACATAAAGATTTTGGAATTCTGGAGTCTACTTTAAGGTTTACAACTTCCAGGATAAGGCTTGGACTGCAAACGGTGGTCAATTTTAATCAATTTCAGCCCAGAACAGTAGCAGATATGCATCCCTGGTCCACTGCCCCTAGGCAGGCAGCTAGGCACCTGTTCCTAGAATAAGCTGCATACAACTTGGGAGAGCCAGGGTGGGCAAAAAGGACCCTGTCCTCCAAACATCAGGCATCTGGGCTCTGATCTCTGATTGCTGCTTCTGATCATTCAGGTGCACACAAACATGGGTGACCACTGTTGTCGCACATCCCCTCATAGTTGCAAACTCCTATCCTTCCAGCTGAAGTGACACCCAGGTGATTTAAAAGGTTGGCACCCTTTTTGAAGACCCCTTCATTTTTCACTTTTTTCCCTTCTGAAAGCCAGACATTAAAGACTAAGACATTTAAAAGCAACTGCATATGAGGAAAATTAAAAAGTGACTACATGTACCCAAGGAAAGGCATAGGCTCAGAGAAAACCTGAGAAGGCCTTAAGTTTATATCTCAGATTGATACTTGGCACAGAGACAGGATACCACAATCAGAAAACATAAAGACAAAAACAAAAAAACAGCAAACCCTGGAAAGGGAGAGAATTCCAGAGTTAACACATTATTAGAGTCAAACGTCCAGTTTTCAACACGAAAAATCACAAGGCATTAAAAAAAAAAAAAAAAACAGGAAAGTATGGCCCATTGGAAGGAAAAAAAAAGTAAGTCAAAAGAAGCTATCCCTAAAAAACAACTGATGGCAGATCTATCCAACAAAGACTTTAAAACAAGTATTTGAAAGATGCTCAAAAAACTAAAGGAAGATGTACTGAAAGTCAAGAAAATGATGTATGACCAAAATGGAAGTATCAATAAAGAAACGAAAACCTAAAAAGAAACAATAAATTCTGGAGCTGAAAAGTATAATAACTAAATTTTAAAACTCACAAGAAGAATTCAAAGGCAGATTTGAGCAGGCAGAAGAATCAGCAAGCAGGAATATAGGACAATGGAAATTACTGAGTCTGAGGAACAGAAAGAAAACAGATTGAAAAACAGTGAACACAGTCTAAGGGGTACAGGTGGGACACCCTCAACTGGAACAAAATATACACTGCAAAATAGCAGAAGGAGAAGAAAGAGAAGGGGCAGACAATATTTGAATGGTTGAAAACTCCCCAAATTTGATTAAAAATGAATATATTAATAACATTCAAGAAGTTTAATGAAATCCAATAAGATAAACTTAAACTCGAAGAAATCCACAATGAGAAATATTACAATTAAACTTTTGAAAACCAAAGACAAAGAGAGATCCTGAAAGCAGAGAGAGAAGAGACTTGTCACATAAAAGGAATCCTCAGTAAGATTATAAATAGATTTTGCATCGGACCCTTTGGAGGCCAGGAGACAGTGGGCCAATATATTCAAAGGGCTAAGAGAAAAAAACCTGTCAACTATTAATCCAGATACACACATAAACACTCAGAGCAAAACTGAGGGAAACATTAAGACATCACCAAATAAACAAAAGCTAAGGGAGTTTGTTACTGGTAGAACTAACCTGCAGTGGTCAATAGTCCTACAGGGTGAAATGAAAGTATACTGTCTAAACAATAATTTTAAGTCATATGAAGAAATATCAAATTGGTATTAACTGATCAACACATAAATGCACATATAAGAATAACATCTATTGGATGTTGGGCGGAGGGGGGAGGGGACGGGTATTTGCATACACAAAGAGTGCAATGCG
>NW_012148596.1:847340-849423 GCF_000956105.1 Propithecus coquereli
CAGAGAGCTAGGATTACAGGCATGAGCCACCGCGCCCGGCCCCTCATTGTAGTTTTGATTTGCATTTCTCTGATGATTAGTGATGTTGAGCACTTTTTCATACACCTGTTGGCCATTTGTATGCCTTCTATTTGGATTTCTTTTGCCCATTTTTAATCGGATTATTTGGGGTTTTTTTCCTATTATTTTAGCTCCTTAAACATTCTAGTTATTAATTCCTTGTCCGATGGGAAGTTGCAAATATTTTCTTCCATTCTGTGGGTTGTCTCTTCACTTTGTTCATTATTTCCTTTGCTGTGCAGGAGCTTTTAGCTTGATGTAATCCATTTATTATTCATTTTTGTTTTGGTTGACTGTACTTTTGGGGTCTTACATACAAAAAAATCTTTGCCTAGACCAGTGTCCTGGAGTGTTTCCCCTACATTTTATTCTAGTAGCTTTAGTTTCAGGTCTTAGATTTAAGTCTTTAATCCATTTTGATTTGATTTTTGTATATGGTAAGAGAAACTAGGGGTCTAGTCTCATTCTTCTACATATAGATATCTAATTTTCCCAGCAACACTTATTGAAGATACTGTCCTTTCCTCAATGTGTGTTCTTGGAGCCTTTGTTGAAAATGTGTTGACTGTAAATGTGTGGATTTATTTCTGGGTTCTCTATTCTGTTCCATTGATCTATGTGTCTGTTTTTTTGCCAGTACCACACTTTTTTTGTTACTATAGCATGTAATATAATTTAAAGTCAGGTAATGTGATATCTCCACCTTTTTGCTTTTTGCTCAGGATTGCTTTGGGTAGTCTGGGTCTTTTGTGGTTCCATACAAATTTTAGGAATACTTTTTTCTGTTTCTGTGAAAAATGTCATTGGTATTTTGACAGGGATTTCATTGAATCTGTAAACTGTTTTAGTCAGGTATGGACACTTTAACAATATTGATTCTTCTAAGCCATAAACATGGAATATCTTTCCTTTTTTTGTGCCCTCTTCAATTTCTTTCATCAATGTTTTATAGTTTTCATGATAGAGATCTTTTACTTCTTTGGTTATTTCTAGGTATTTAACTTTATTTGTAGCTATTATAAATGAGATTAACTTCTTTTCCACATTGTTTGCTGTTGCCATATAGAAATGCTACTGATTTTTGTATTCTGCAACTTTACTGAATTTGTTTATCAATTCTAATGGCTTTTTGGTAGAATCTTTAGTTTTTCCTAATGTTAAGATCATACCACCTACAAACAAGGATAATTTGATTATTTCCTTTTGAATTTGAATATTCTTTATTTCTTTCTCTTGTCTAATTGCTCTGGCTAGGAATTGCAGTATTATGTTAAATAAAAGTGGTGAAAGTGGGCTTGTCTTGTTCCAGATCTTAGAGGAAAGGTTTTTTATTACCCATTCAGTAAGAAAATAGCTGTGGGTTTGTCATACATGCTTTTATCATGTTGAGGTATATTCCTGCTATATCTAGTTTGTTGAGAGTTTTTATCCTGAAAGGATGTCGAATTTTATCAGATGCTTTTTCAGCTCTATTGAAATGATTGTATGGTCCTTTGTCTTTCATTCTATTGATGTGACGTATCACATTTATTGATTTGCATATGTTGAACCATCCTTGCATCCCTGGGATGAGTCCCACTTGATCATGAAGAATGATCTATTTAATGTGTTGCTGAATTTGGTTTGGTAGTATTTTGTTGAAGATTTTTGCATCTATGTTTATCAGAGATTTTGGCCTGTAGTTTTATTTTTTGTTGTTTCTTTTTCTGGTTTTGGTATCAGGGTAATACTGGCCTCGTAGAGAGAGTCTGGAAGTATATCCTCCTCCTCCTCAATGTTTGGGAATAGTTTGAGTAGGACTGGTATTAGTTCGTCTCTAAATGTGTGGTAGAATTCAGCAGCGAAACCATCAGTTCCTGGGCTTATCTTTGATGGGAGACTTTTTTTTAAGAGACAGGGTCTTCCATTACTCAGGCTGGAGTGCGGTGGTGCAATCATTCTTCACTGCAGCCTTGAACTCCTAGGCTCAAGTGATCCTCCAGCTTCAGCCTCCCAAATAGCTAGGACTAGCACCACCATGCCT
>NW_012148596.1:850848-851895 GCF_000956105.1 Propithecus coquereli
AATGTAAATATATATTTTAAACTCTAGGACAAACACCAAAAAAAGCATAACTGGTATGCTAAGAATGGAGAGAAAATGAAATCATATAAAGCATTCAATTAAAAAAAAACCACAAAAGGCAGAAAAAGAGTAGAAGACAAAAAATAGGAAAAAGAATAAGGGCAGCAAATAGAAAGCAATAACAAATATGGTAACATTAATTCAACTATGTCAACAATCACTCTGAACATCAAAGGCCTAAAAGGACCAATTAAGAGAGATTGAGTCAATCAAGAAATAAGGCCCAATTATATGTTGTCTACAAGAAATGCACTTTAAATGTAAAGATACATATAGATTAAAAATAGATGGATAGAAAAAAATATACCATGCTAATGCTCATCAAAAGAAGGCAGGAGTAGCTATATTAATTTCAGACAGAGCAGACTTCAAAGCAAGGAAAGTTATCAGGGATAAAGAAGGGCATTATATACTGACAAAAGGATCAATTCTCCAAGAAGACATAACAATCCTCAATGTTCATGTGCCAATGACAGAGCATCAAATTACATGGGGCAAAAGCTGATAGAACTATAAGAAGAAATAGATAAGCTCGCTATCATAGTTGGAGACTTTAATCACTCTGTCAGAAATGGATAAATCCATCAGGCAGAAAACCAATAAGCATATAGTTGAACTCAACAATACCATCAATCAACTACATATAACTGACATCTATAGACTATTTCATACAGCAGAATACACATTCTTTTCAAACTCACACAGAACATTCACCAAGATAGATCACATTCTGAGCCATGAAACACACCTTAACAAACTTACAAGAATAGAAATCATACAATGTTTGCTCTCAGACTATCATGGAAATAAACTAGAAATCAATAACAGAAAGATAAATGGAAAATCCCAAAATACATGGAGATTAAACAACGTACTTCTAAGTAACAAATGGGTCAAAGAAGAAGTCTCGAGAAAAATTAAAATACATTTTGAAATAAATGAAAATGAAAACAATATCAAAATTTGTGAGATGTAGTGAAAGCAGTG
>NW_012148596.1:854663-857699 GCF_000956105.1 Propithecus coquereli
GGCACTCTAGCCCAGGCAACACAGTGAGACTCTGTCTCAAAAAAAAAAAAAAAAAAAGCTAATCTGCAAAGCCTACATATTGTATGATCCCAACAACATGACATTCTGGAAAAGGCAAAACTATAAAAAGATCAGTGATTGCCAGGGAATAGGGGTTGGGGGATGAACAGGCACAGCACAGAAGATTTTTAGGGCACTGAAAATACTATTTATGATAGTATAGTGATGGATATATACCATCATACATTTGTCCAAACCTATAAAATGTACAATACCAACAGCAAACCCTAATGTAAACTATGAAAGTGAGTGATTATGATGCATCATGTAGGCTCACCAATTGTAACAAATGTATCACTGACGGGGATGCTGATAATGGGAGTGTCTATGCACATGGTGGGGCAAGGGGTACATGGGACATCTCTGTAACTTCTCAATTTTGCTGTGAAACTAAAACTGCTCTAAAAAAATAAAATCTTAAAAAAAGAGAAGAAAAAAACCCAAACAGGGCAATAGGGCATCAATCATGTCAATCATGTCAATCACATCAAAATAGGGAAAATCAATAATTTTAGATATTATATTAAAGCAGCCCAAAATCTCTTTATTATTTTGGGCAATCTCACCAATAAGCAAATCCATCACATTACTAATGACTCTTGCCTGGTTACATTCAAGGACAATTGCTCTTTAATTCATATGTTACTGTTAAAAAATCTATTCCTTGTGTTCTTCACATCCAAGTACATATATTCTGGTTAAATTTCACTTCTTGTATCTGGCCGATGATCTTCCCTGTTGATAATTTCTGGATTTTTGGCTCATCATCTAAAATCATCCTCATTGTACTTCAGGTTTAATTCATTTGCAAAATTATTCAACATGCCACCATTACCCCCATACAAGTCATTAATAAAATGTTTAACAGGAGAGGAGAGACACTGAAACTTGTCCTCGATGATCTCTGTCCAACGTACAATCTGTGTTTTCGCCAGCCTTAGAATACAGTCAGTAAATTAGCTATAAAGCTGCTTATGTATATAATTAACTCAATTGCCATTTTTCCATATTATCCTCAACTACATCAGATTTCTTTAAATATCTTACGGATATATATCACACCTATTGCACCACTCTGCTATACAAGTCTAATAAACCTATCAAAGAAAGAAGCAATGAAAGAGAAGAAAAAGAAAAAGGTTAGTCTGTCATGATTTGTTCTTAGAGAAACCCATGCTGCCTTATAATGATCATTGCTTTTCTTAGTGCTCCCTCAAGAGGAATAAACACTGTAGTGTGAAGAATAGAATTTGACCCTAATTTAACTATAAAGACAATAATAGAGGAGTCTCATATAGTCAGGTGATGAAAATAACAATATTATTATAGCTCCTCATTTAATAATATAAAGGTAATATTTATTGTTCATATTTAAAATATTTCAAGTTGGCACCACTTTGGCCTGCAAAGATAAATTTCAGATTTACTTTGTTATTAAAATTTCTTTGTTGGGTTTCTCATTAAATCTCAGTTCATTAAGCACATGTTATTAATCTGAACATTCTAAATAAAAACATGATAGTTTTAGAGGAGTATTAACTGCTAGGCAGATCACATGTGAAGCCAAGTTGGCCTTATTCTCTACATCACATTGTTTCAGAGGTGGAAGGGACCTGGTATTTACATAACAATTGCCTCCTTTTATAGATGAGGACATTGAGGCTCTCAGGGACTGAATGAATTGAACAAGATCACAAACCTAACTTCTGGCATGTCTGACCATAGAAATTAGATCTACTCAGCTGCTATGGCTAATGTCTCGCAAAATCATAATGTAAAAAAAGTAATAAGAACCAAAAAAAATACTTTCTTACCAACTGGACTTCACCAAAAGCACCTCTTCCAATAACTTTTACAACATCATAGTCTTCTGCCTTCATCTGTAGACCTCTGATTTTTTTCACAATTTTCTCATCTACAGTGAAAAGGTCACCATATTTATTAATATCAATCATATTTCTAAGCAATGTTTTAAAATAATAATCACATTTGTAAACAAATTTTTATTTTAAGAAACTGGACTTCATTTTCAGCTAAATCTGTCAGTTTTTAAAGTCTACTGTTTAAAAATGTAAGATACAGGCCAGGGGCGGTGGCTCTCACAGCACTCTGGGAGGCCAAGGCGGGAGAACTGCTTGAGCTCAGGAGTTCAAGACCAGCCTGAGCAAGAGTGAGACCCATTTCTACTAAAAATTGAAAAATTAGATGGAAGTCCTGGTGTACACCTATAGTTCCAGCTATTCGGGAGGCTGAAGCAGGAGGATCGCTTAAACCCAGGAGTTTGAGGGTACAGTGAGCTACAATCATGCCACTGCACTCTACCCAGGGCAACAGGGTGAAACTCTGTCTCAAAAAAAAGGGAAACTGAACCTCCCTCCTCACTCCACCCCCCATTAAGAAAAAAGAAATCTAAAATACGCATTAACCTTATATCAAAGAACTAAAACTCTCTATAACCAGTTTATTAACACATATAAAGGAACACTACTGACTAGCAAAAAGTAGCAGTTAAAGCTATTCTGTTTCTGACTCTGTTGCTTGGCAAGTTAGATGACAGCTGACACAGTGATGACCCAAGCAATCCTGGTGTGCATTTTGAATCATGGCAGAAAGTTGCCATGAAATTCCCTGCAAGGCTAATCTTAGTGATGAATTTTGATAGCCTACTTCTCTGAAAAGTGGTAATTATATATTGTATATATAGTAACTACAGACAAGATAGTTTAATTGGGAAAACACTCCAGTCTCTGGCAATTTCAAATTAAAGAGCTTACTGTGGTGACACGAATTGTTTTGAGAATTTCTTAGTCTTAGAATTCAATTTCATTTACTTCTTCACCTGAACATCAATAATGGCAAATATTAAGGGTTACCACCCATACGGTAACAATTGTTATCACATTATTTTTCATTAACTAGACTGAAATGTCCACATTTACAGAAACATAAATAATAACCTGTCCTAAAATAGTAAAT
>NW_012148596.1:857749-859533 GCF_000956105.1 Propithecus coquereli
ATACCCCAACCAAGTGGGATTTATTCGAGGTATGCAAGACCAGTTCAATATTTGAAAATCAATTAACGTAATCCATCAGACCAATAAGCAAAAAAAGAAAAATTACATGATCATATAAATAGATGCAGAAAAAGCATTTGATAAATCCAACATCCATTAATGATAAAAACTCTCAGTACACTAGGAATAGAGAGGAACTTGGCAAATTGAGTATCTACAAAAAAATCTACAACTCATTTTTAATGATGAGAAACTAGAAGCTTTCCTACCAAGATGAGGAACAAAGCAAGGACATGCCCTCTCACCACTCTTTTTCAACATCTTACTAGGTAGTGGAATAAGACAGGAAAACAAAGTAAAAGGTATACAGATTGGGAAGGAAGAAATAAAACTGTTGTTAGCAAATGACATGATGGTCTATGTTGAAAATCTAAAAGAAATGACAAAAATTTCCTGGAACTAATAAGTGATCATAGCAAACTGTAGGAGACAAGGTTAATATACAAAAGCTAATTGCTTTCCTGTGTATGTGCAATGAAAAAGTGGAATCTAAAATTAAAAACACAATACCGTTCACATTAGTGCCAAAAAAAAATGAAACGTGTAGGTATGAATTTAACAAAATATGCACAAGATCTATACGAGGAAAACTACAAAACTCTGATGAAAGAAATCAAAGAAAAACTAATAAATGGAAAAACAGTCCATGTAATTGGATGGACAATATTCTCAATATTGTCAAGACATCAGTCTCTTCCCAACTTGATGTGTATTTTCAATGAAATCACAAAAAATATCCCAGTAAGTTATTTTGTGGATATCGACACACTCATTCTAAAGTTTATATGGAGAGGCTATAGTCCCAGAATAGCCAACACAATACTGAAGAACAAAGAGGAAGGACTATCTGACTTCAAGACTTATTAAATTCCAGTAGTCAAGACACAGTGTGATATTGGAGAAAGAAAAGACAAATAGACCAATAAAATGGAATAGAGAGCCCAGAAATAGACGCACATAAATATAGTCAACTGATCTTCTCCAAAGGAGCAGAGGCAATGCAATGAAGCAAACAAATGATGCCGAACTGGACATCCACATGCAAAAAAATGAATCTAGGACCCAGGCCTTATACCCTTAGAGGTTAACATAAGAGAAAATCTACATGACTTTGAGTATAGCAATGGCAAGTAAGCATATGAAAAGATGTTCCACATCATATGGCATCAGGGAAATACCAACTGAAATAACAAGGAGATGAACAACCAAACTCCAGAACACGGACAACACCAAATGCTGGCAAAGATGTGGAGCAAGAGGAACTCTCAGTCATTGCTCGTGGGAATACAAAATGGTATAGCCACTTTAGAAGATAGTTTGACAGTTTCTTACAAAACTAAACACATTATTACCCTATGATCCAGCAATCATGCTCCTTGGTATGTAACTAAAAGAACTGAAAACTTATGGCCACATAAAAACCTGCACATAGATGTTTACAGCAGCTTTACTCATAATTGCCAAAACTTCGAAGCAATCAAGATGTCCTTTGGTAAGTGAATGAATAAACTGTGGTACATCCAGACAAAGGAATATTGTTCAGTGTTTAAAAGAAATGAGCTATGGAGTCATGAAAAGACAGAGAGACACCTTAAATCATATTACTAAGTTTAAAAAGCTAATCTGCATGGCCGGGCACGGTGGCTCACGCCTGTAATCCTAGCTGTCTGGGAGGCCGAGGCGGGTGGATTGTTTGAGCTCAGGAGTTCGAAATCAGCCTGAGC
>NW_012148596.1:870098-871900 GCF_000956105.1 Propithecus coquereli
GGGAGGAAAAGGGAGAGATTTGTTAAAGGATACAAAATTACAGCTAGATAGAGGGATAAATACTAGTGTTCTATATCACTGTAGGATGACTAGAGTTAACCATAATTATAGTTTCAAATAGTTGGATGGAGGATATTGAATGCTCCAAGCACAAAGAAATGGTAAATGTTTGAGATAACAAATATGCTAATTACCCTGATCTGATCACTATATGATTCAAAACATCACTATGTACCCCATGAAAATGTACAATTATTGTCAATTAAAAAATAAAATTTAAAAACATGAATGTAATATACGTAATCACAGATTTAAGATAACAGTAAAATGCAAGCAGAAGGAAACGAAAAGAAAATGGCAGGGCTGACCCTTCACCTATTCTTTGCGTAAGTTCTTATGGTTCAAATCATGAGGCCAAAAGAAATGGCAAGCTAATCTCATCACCCCCTCCCCCACAAATGTTCAAAATTACCTGAAGCCTATTTGAAATAGGGAATTACATCCAAAATCATTAATAAAGTACAATATGTTCTACTATAACCTGTATTTCAATAATACAAATATCTCATACTTAACTGGGAAAGATGGGAATGATATGGGTATTAAGTAAAACACATGATTTTCTCCAGCATGTGAGTGTTTTTAAGTGATGATGGGCAAGCTTTCTCAAATTAAAGAGAAAGCCTTAGCGATTAAAGAAAGCCATTAAGAAAGACAAAAATCATGTACAAATGCCTTCCTAAAGTACAAATAGTGCCTTCAATAACTCCTATACTGTTTATGACATTAAGCCATCCTGTGAGATTTTAAGTGCAGCTGAAGAAGCTTAGAAGCTCTTTCTCCTCTCCTTAAAAAACAAAAACAAACTAAATAGAAGGCTATGGAAGTAAAGGCCTCCTCAGGCCTAAATCTCAAAGAAAAAAGCTCAAGCCCTAGGGTTTAAGGTTGCAGACACTGACATGTCTGTAATGCTGGGTACAAATGCCAATAGAGATTTAACTGTACTCATTTTTATTTGAATTGTCACTATTTTAGTTATTATTCTGGTTAAAAGTTGTATATGTTTTTGCACAGTCTGATCCATCATAGTTTTTCTCATAAGCCCTGTTAGTGCATGACTTTTGCAGAACACAAAGATTTTCATAAATTTGTATTTCATGTTAGTGACTGAACAAAGCCAAGGCCACCACAATTAGCAAGACACTTAAAACCTAAACAGGAGCAGGAAAACAAATCTCTGTAATTTTTTGAATGTTTAATGTCCTAAATTCCATCCAGCACTTTACCAATTTGCTTTAAGCTTAATGACACACATTGTAAGCCTATTTTGAACTTTAGGGTTTTTGCTTTGTTTCCTGTCTTTAATATCAAAAGATCCTTTTTTAAAAATCCAGACACTTCTGAGAGACACTGGTTCTTCTCACTATGGTTTTTTTAAATGGCTGAGATCTGAAAAACAATATGGTGAAAAATGTACATTTTGTTAATGCCAAATACCTTTGGAGGGCACACAGAAAAAAAATAATTGAAAAGCTGGAGATATGTATAACAAAATAAATTATTCAGTAAAGAGAAGTTTACTGGAAGAAAGTATATAGTCTTGGATACTGCTAAAATGAAGAAATAACTGGAGTAAATACAAGGTATTCTCAAAAGTAAATTACCTCTTTAATACCTATTTTAAGGAAAACCTTTGTAATAGTCACCACTGACAGATCTGGTGCTGTGAATGAAATACAAAACTGCCTCAAGAACTGCATATGTATTAATAGTACCACACACGAAATTCATTCATTGCATCA
>NW_012148596.1:871950-874264 GCF_000956105.1 Propithecus coquereli
CTAATTACTCAATGGACATGCTTGTGAAGGTAACAGTATTTCTAAAACACTATATTACATATATTGTCTCATCCCCAAGTAACTCTGAGGAGGGCAGGGGGAAACATCCTCATTGTAAATGTGAAGAAACAAAAGTAAGGCATGGAAAAATTAAGTGACTTTGATTTGCCCAAGATCACACTTTTAGAAAATGACAGTTGCAGAATACTACCTAAACCTTAAGAGTTCTAGTATACTTAACTCATCCCCGAGACTCAATGATCAAATTGACAGCATGCTAAAAGAAATAATGGGAGCTTGGAAGGGTAAAAGAAGCTGGAGGATTGCAGAAAATAAAACAGCAATTTAGAAAAATCCTTTAGGGGATGTGGGTAGGAGGAAAATGTGGAGGAAATTACATGAAATTTAGAAAGGTAAGCTGGGTGTGCTGGCTTTGAATTGATATTTTTCCTTGCAGGAAGTGGTCCAAAGCCTGGAAGAAGTGGGAGTCAGTTGGGGCAAGGTCTGGTGAATATGGTGGATGACAGAGAGTTTCCAAGTCCAGCTTCTGTAGTTTGAGCAGCGTTGTTTGTGCGACAGGTGGTCGAGCTTGTCGAGCATTGTCTTGCAAGAGGATTCGCCTCTCTCTATGGACCAAACTCAGCTGCTTAATCGCAAGCATATTCATCATTTCATATAACTGATTGCAGTAGACACCCGCAATAATCGATTGACCAGGTTTCATGAAGCTGTAGTGGGTAATACCAGCACTGGACCACCAAACAGATACCATTAGCTTTTTTGATGAATGTTTGGTTTTGGACTATGTTTTGGCACTTCATCTTTATCCAGCCATTGTGCCAACCACCTGCAATTGTCACAAAGAATCCATTTTTCATCCCACATAACAATGCAGTGTAAAAATGGTTCGCCTTTATGTCATGACAGCAAAGAAAGGCAACTTCGAAATTTCTCTTCTGACACTCATTTAATTCATGTGGTACCCATCTATCCAGCTTCTTCACCTTGCAGATTTGTTTCAAATGGTCCAACATTGTTGGAATAGTAACGTCAAACCTTGCTGCTAATTCATGCATAGGTTGAGATGGATTTGCTTCCACCACAGCTTTCAGCTCATCATTATCCACCTTGGTCTCAGGTTGCCCACATGGCTCATTTCCAAGATTAAAATCACCAGAACGGAACTTCTCAAATCATCGACGCACTGTGTGTTCATTAGCCACATCCTTCCCAAACACTTCGTTGCTATTTCGAGCTGTCTGCACTGCATTGGTTCTGCGCTGCATTGATTCCACAATGGAGCAGGACTCATATTCAAAAATAACACGAATTTTTGACTTATCCATGTTTCACAAAAATTGCTCTAAAAAAAATTTGAAAAATAATCAGAAGGCAAAATGTGTGTTTGAAAGTCTGAGGATGTACCTTCACAGTAAAAATAAAACAAGAAGTGTCAAAGTAAAACGTCAGAGATATCAACTGTCAAACTTAGTACTTAAGGAAATCAGACATTTCATATTTAATAACCTAAAAATCATTTACTGAATGCATAGTATGTGCAAAAGAAAGTCGCTTTCTCATTTAATTCTCATAAAAGGCCCACTGGAAAAGAAATGTAGGAAATAGAGAAGTGTTTTGAGGCAGAGCCACTTAGGTACACAACAGAAGCAGAAGTTGTAACCATAAGCCACTTTTTCTGCTATCCATACAACTACCACTAAGGAACTGTCAAAGAACACTTCAGCAAGAAGAAAATAGTTGGTGGTGGTTAGTTGGTTGTTTGCTTTAATGCACACACTCTTTTCTCCTTCTAACTACATATGGCTAACTACATAAAATCTAACTGCATACTGCTTCATTTCTGGTAATAACTTCACTTTAAGCAGGAATAGGTAACTACCAATTACCTATCAATTTAGGTAATTACCAATCAATTTTAGATACCCATTAGCAACTATGGTTTAAAGAAAAAGAAAATTACTCAAATACCCTGAACCTAAATCTCAGTTAATTGGAACTCACAAATAGCCATAATTTTTCCTACATCCAAAAGGAAAAGGCATCAGTATAAATACATATCTGGACTTTATTCTTTGAACCATCTTTTAGGCTTGATAACTCTATTTCTACAAAGCACACAGTGACCCAACACCATTATTTCCAAGTATCCACCTGATACTGAACAGAGCAGTCTCCTAAGGTAGGTACACATATTCAATGGGAGTATGAAAGATGACCTACTGAGATTAAAAAAATATACTACTAATAACACATAACAATATAAGTTATACACATGCACACACACACACACACA
>NW_012148596.1:890309-892329 GCF_000956105.1 Propithecus coquereli
AAGATTAAATAAGTTACATTTATTAAAGTAAGAAAGTAGAAATTTATGTATTATTTACATAATATGTAATCTTCAAGATGATTCAACTATACTAAACTTCTTAAAATGACCATCCTTTTCACCTTCTTGCTCTAGCTGAAACTCAGCTCTCCCTTGATAACACAACTTACTTTACATCTACTCTCAGACGGTGGAGCATGCAGGTGGGGTAGGTGTTCCACTAGCTCATCAGGGCCACTCTAACACCATACTTTCTCCCTCCTTCCTTTTAATTTAATCTGTTCTAATAGGCATGTAGTGCTATCTCATTGAGGTTTTAATTTGCATTTCACTAATGACCAATGATAATAAGGATCTTCGAAATGTATTTATTTACCATCCAACTAATTGAGTAAACATATAGAGAGATAACCCAAATAAAAGCTATTTTATTCTTTCTTTCTTCTTCCCTCCCTTTCTTTTTCCTTCTAAACCAATATTTGTACCTTTTTCTCTTTTTCTTCCTCCCTCCCTTTTTTCTTTCTAAACCAACACTTGCACCTTTCTCTTCTTCTTCCTCTCTCCCTTTCTTTCTAAACCAACACTTGCACCTTTTCTTTTTCTTCCTCCCTCCCTTTCTTTTTCTTTCTAAAGAATATATGTTTTTAGAAGAGAATAAGAATGTGAGACCAATATATTAGATTGTAATAAATCAGTTACATGGTAAATCTCTAGGGAAACCACCAAACTAAGAGAAAAAGAATGTATAATAAGCAAGTTAATGAGGGAAGGGATAAAATAATGAACAAGTAATTTGAAATGCAGTAAGAAAGAGAAATAAAAGCATACAACAGGTGAGACAAATTTTAAAAAGCAAATATTAAGATGGCAAATTTAAACCCAAATATATCAAGAATTACATTAATTATAAGTAGACTGAATAGCCAATTAAAATCAGGAACAACAAACAAAACAGACCTTAAGAAGCATTACCATAGATAAAAGGACATTTCCTGACAATACAACAATTCTATATTTCCATATACCTAATAACAGCTTTCAAATATATAAAGCAAAATAGATAAAACTAAAAGAAGAAACAGAACAATACAAAATGTATTGGACAAATTTAACAAACCTGTCTCAGTAACAGATACAAGTAGACAAAATGAGTAAATACAAAGAATGTGAAAATGATCAACAAACTTGATCTAACCGACATATATAACACTGCATTCAAAAACTGTTTTTCAAAACTACATGGAACACTTACCAAACCTGATCATATGCTGAGCCATAAAATATGTCATAAATTTCAAAAGATTTAACCAACAGAGTTTGTTTCCTGACTATAATTAAATTAAGCTCAAGAGCAATAACAAAGAGTACCCTTGCTTCCACTTACTTTATATATTTTTATAAGTGGTATATTCCTCAAGCTCAATGTTCCTCTCCTTCATGTTCAGAGCATCATCACCAGCTCTGCATTGCCCCTTTGCAACACTGCAGACATGAGGAACCAATGCAAACATCCAGCTCTGACTACTACCGTTTCCAAGAAACAGTAGCTTGTTTCCAAGAGTAATGAAGTCCTTTGTCTTTCACCCAGAAGTCTAATGTCTTCTGCTACCATCTATGAAACAGTAACAAGATGCCTTACTAGCCTGTCAAAAGTAAAATCTCACTCCCTTTACAAGTTTTGACAGATATATGTAACATGAATGAATCTCAAAATAATTATGCTGAAAGAAGCCTGACATAAAAGAGTATGTTTTCATACTGTAGGTTTTAATTTCTATGAAATTCTAGAATAGACAAAATGAACCAATAGTGACAGAACAGATGGATGGTTTCCAGGGGTTATGGCGGATGGGACTGACTGCAAAGGGAAAGGAGGGAACCAGGGTGATGAAAGTGTTCTATAACTTGGTTGTAGTGGTGGTTGTACAGATATGTTTATTAGTCAAAAATCTATCAATCTGTACATTTAAAATGTGTGCTATTATATGTAAATGACATCTCAAATTTATTTATTTATTTA
>NW_012148596.1:892379-893890 GCF_000956105.1 Propithecus coquereli
TACATAAAATACCAAAGAATAAAATAAGTTTCAATGAAATAATCCTCTCAGACTTCCAGAACAATTAGATCATTAATAAACCAGAAGGGCTAAAGTGGCGACTGCTACGCACATAATTTAGTTCTACCTTCCCCCATCTGACTGACACCACTACCGCACAACAAGGCTGGTTGGTGAGAGTTTATCAGGTCTAGTAAGCCAGTCTGGTATCAGCTTGTGACAACAGTGCACTGTTTCTGTTTGAAGTGTAATTTGTGAATGGTTGCATAGTTTGACAGTATTTTTAAATTTTGTCTACTTAACAACCCATCATATCAAGGAAGACTAAGAGGACGCTAAAGGAAGAACACAGATTGTTTAATGAGGATCGGGAACTGCAATATTATCTTGCTTCTGTTAAAAATAAGATGATTTGCTTGCTTTATGATACTGCAACATCAACATTAAAGAAATTCAATATTCAGCATTATAATACTCATAAGGATCACAAATATTTTAAATGAGAAAGAGAGGCGCAAAAAGGTTGTATTGCAGAAATTAAAAGATGAAAAGCAAAGACAATTCCATCAAGCAGCAATAAGACCTGGAAATAATACCACTGAAACAATTTACAAAGTAGCTTATATACCCAGGGGAAAAAAACGGAAGCCATTCAGTGATGTAGAAATTGGTGAAAGAATGCATTGTCAAAGTTGTAGGATAACCAATAAAGTTTCAAAGTACAAACAACTGCCTCTTTCAAGGAGAACCATTAACTTAGCAGCAGCAGCATGAAGTAGCCTTCAACTTAACAAAACAAATTCATGCAATAGTTCAATATATTATTCAATTGCTTTAGATGAATCAACTGATACCACTGACTCAGCACAGGTTTTATACTTTATTCAGGTCATAACAGAAGCTTTTCTTTGCTACAAAGCGTTACTCGCTTTGGGCACTCTTGCAAATAGAACACAGGGAACAGATACATTCAACAACTTTCAAGAAAAATGTTGTGAAGCTGGACTGAATTTGGTAAATCTAGTGAGTGTACATACAGACTGGTGTACCTTCCACGACAGGAAAACACTAGGGCTTGTTGCACAGATTAAAGAAGTATTAACAGATCCAGATGCCCTCATTTCTTTTCACTGTATCTTGCATCAGTAAAATCTCTGTACTAAAGCTACTATTTTAGATGACACTTTGCAACAAGTTATAAGTATTGTTAATTATACTTGTGCAGATGCACTGTCAGTTTCGTAATATGCTAAAGTTGCACACTGAGGTATTCAGTGTGGATTTGCCACATCACTCTAAAGTGCATTGGCTATCACAGGGACAGAAGTTAGCCAAAATTTTATCTCTACAAGAACAGATAAATTTTATGAAGAACAAATCAGCAATGTGAATTAGTAAAAGAAGATTTCTATAGGAATGCAGCATTTCTGTGTGATATGTCAAATCAAAACAATTTGAGTATTTCTTTGCAAGGTAAAAACTAAGTCTATATATGATATGTGGCAAAAAAA
>NW_012148596.1:904751-905207 GCF_000956105.1 Propithecus coquereli
AAAAAGCTGAATTATTCTTTTATTAAAATTTCAAGCATATTCTTATCCACAGGCAAAACCTATGAAAATGGATAATCCAATTATCTGAATTCAGTTTGGCGGACAAGTATCTATTATATATATTAAGCACAGTGCTATAAATTGAGAATACAAACGTAACTAAAATAACTTATACCCTGTTTCACTGCAAAAAAGATCTAAGACAGGTCCTTGAAGTCCAGTGGCTTATACTCTAGTAGAAGATATAAACTTAAAATAATTACAAAAAAAGTAAAACAATTATATTCAAGTTACAGATGTACCCTTGTATGATAAGCAGCATTACACAAAATGTGATGTCCAACAAGAGGGAAATGGTTAAATAAATTATTAAAACCACTTATTTCAACATTGTAGTTCATGTATGTAAAAGTTTAAGAAAAAATTAACAATATAGATAAATCCTTATGCTACAAT
>NW_012148596.1:905524-921110 GCF_000956105.1 Propithecus coquereli
AATACATTATTAAAGGACATATATATCTATCTAAACAGAGCTGTACCAGGGACCTTCTTCAGTTCACATTCCGATTAAAAGTATCTCAGATATTCAACAGGACATTTGAAATGTTCTATGTATCTGTGCTATCCAGTATGGTAGCCACTAGTCACGTGTGGCTATTGAGCACTTGAAATAAGGCTAGTGCAACTGAGGAACACAATTTATGTTAACTAATTTAATTAACTTAGCCACATGTAGCTAATGGCTACCATATTGGGCAGAGTGTGTCTGGATATATCCTAGGACAGCTCTCTTGAAAAGAAGTATCAAATACAACTACCTTCAACAGGTAGCACTCAAACTTGAGAAGCAGGTAAGTATTGTAAAAGCAAATGAGAAAAAGAAAAAAAAAAATTCGTGGGCTGTCCAGAAAGTGTCCAGCCATTGTTAATACAACAAGAACAGTTTGCATGACATTGATGTAACCTGGCAACTAAGGAAAGTGGACTGTAATGCACATGCATGAACAATGATGATTTCAGTGTACTAGTCAGTGGGGCACTAGACACGATTGAGTGAACATGTGTACTGTGTGGCCGTCGCATTCAAAATGACTGAGCAAGTAGAGCAATGAATCTGCATCAAATTTTGCATTAAGCTTGAACATTCCTCCGCAGGAACTACTCGAATGATTCATAAGGCTTTCGGGACAATGCAATGCATGCAGCCCAAATAAAAGTGTGGCACAAATGCTTCAAAGAGTGTGTTGAAAGTGATCCATGTTCTGGGAAGCCTGCAACAAGCAGAACACCTGAGAATGTTGAATATATATGTGTTAGGTTAAGAGACTCTGGGAGAACTGAGTGAGGTCCGAAGGTGTCTACTTTGAAGGGGAAAAAGAAGTCACTGTCCTATATACCATGTTTCTTGTTATCTTGTAACTTCTTCAATAAATGTCTCTACTTTTCATATTGCATGGCTGGATACTTTCTGGACAGACCACATATCTCCAATAACAAAGGTAGGTGGAAGGAAAGGTGACAGGTAGTTCTTAGAGACCAAGAAAATTTAGAATTTATACATTTGTATATATAATATTACCAACTTTAAATGTTTTTCCTTGTTAAATTTATATCCATATTTTACCAATTACTAATGAGAAAAACCATGCCAGATTCATAGAATAATAAAGGTAGCATTAAGAATTTCTACAGCATAGGGAACATGTGAACAGCTGAGAAGGGCAAAGTCTTCCACAGTATTTAATTTCCTGTACTCCAAAAAAGGAAAGACTCAACAAATTAAAAGGTTACATAAACAAGGACTTATTCTCAGTAGTTCTGGCATTCTGTCTACCAGTGAACTTCTCTTTCAGGTATGCAGTCTTCATCTCGCTTAAAAGATAACAGGTAGAACAGGTTCTGGAACACCCAGGCTTTAAAAATATTTTACCATAACAGATTATAAAAATTAAATTTCTTTAAGAAGTAAACATGTTATGTGATCATGTATTTTAAGTAATTTTTGACTTGCTTAGGCCCGTAGGATGTGATATGTCTGGCCTGTGACTGCTAACATGTCATTCCAGAATAATAAGAGAGGGCTAAAACAAAATAAGTGCATGAAAATAAAAAAATGCATCAAAATTTCTCAATGAATTAGGAGACTTAGAATAAGTCAAGCTATTTTCCTCAGATCCTGAACGCAGTAATTTAAAGCTAACAGTGCATAAACTAAACCTTTAACTGATGAAGAATACTAAGAATACTAGCGCATTAAGAGGCTAAAGGAAAGGCCAGTTTGAGGCCTTCTTCAGACTAACCCTCATCTGTGCTATATACCTTAAGGTCAAATTAACACTAGTCTAGAATTTAGGGTGGTATTCAACTTTGCAGGTTCAGGAAAGTTTAACTTCTCCCAGGAATAATAAGGTACCAGAGAAATGATGCACACTAACTAAAAGACATATAACTATGTCAATATATTAAGAAACCAAAGATATAAAGAACAATGAATTTAGTCACTTTTATAGGGCATCTCCTAAATAATTAATTTACCAACCAGAAGACATCTCAGAAATACGGATTTAAAACACAGGAGTTAGAAAAGCATGGTTTAGTGAAAAGAGTATGTGATGGAATATGAACTCTACCACTGCTACCACTGAATCATACACTTAAAAGTGGTTGGGATGGTAAACTCCATATTATGCACAATAAAGTAAATAGAGGTTCAGAAAACACTGAAAATTTTAAATAAAAACATGTAATATATAAAAAGGACACAAAACAAAAACCCAGAGATAAAAAATACCAGGTATAAGACAAGTACATTTGATGGGACTAAAAGAAGGCTAGAAATTGCAGAAGACAAAGGAACCTAAAACATAGCAAAAGTAATTACCAAAATGAAATACAGAGGGGGAAAAAGACAAAACAAATTAAAGAAAGAAAAAGACTATCTGTAAGCTGTAGGACAACAGGAAGCAACCTACTATATTAATATATATAATTGGAGTCACCAGAAGAAAGAATAGAAAGAAAAATTTGAGGAAATAAGGGCTCAAAATTCTCCATAGTTGATGAAAACTAAAAACCATACAGATTAAGAAGCTCCCCAATGCGAAAAACAAGAAACATGAAGAAAACTACATACGGCAGGGAACTTCATAATCAAACTGACTAAAGCCAATCAGAAAAAAAAACTCTTAAAAGAGCCACAGAAAAAAAGGACACATTATGAACAGAGGCACAATACAAACGAGAAGACAGTGGAAATCGGAACTACCATCTCCCAGTAACTTACCAAAATGACCCACACAAAAAGAGGCACCTGCTATATGTTCTCTAGGCCTTTTAGAAAACTGGGAGATCCTTTGGCCACATACATGCAAATCTAAAAGAAAGCTGATACTGGAGACAGCTAGGGGATGGACACTTTTCAAAAAGAAATGTTTCACAAATATTCCCCCAGCAAAAGTGGAAGGAGTCTACAATGTTACATCTTGCATGCTACTGGCATTATTTTAAACAACGTTAAGGCCAAAATTCTTACCAAGAAAACGTATGTATGTATTGAGTTTATTAAGCACTCTAAAAGCTTTTAGAAGGTAGCTTCCTAAAAACATCTGAAAGAAAATAATCAGAAAAAGAAGGAAACCAAAGAGAAAGGTACCTGGGTTCAGCTGGAGAACTAGCCTGATCTACCAAGGAACCTGAGCTGCTATTCCCATGAATTCATGGCATTACAGCAGTTAAACACACACAACACACACACACACACACACACACACACACACACACAAGCACCTCTGGACTGTTTTAAAAAAAAAAAAATAGAATAGAGCAACACTGTTAAAGTACCAAAAGAAAAATGAAAAGTCAACCTAACCCAAAATAATCCTGGAAAGCAGGAACTGAAAACTATATTACAGACAAAAAAGTGACCTGTTTCTATTGCAGAAAGGAGGAAGGATCACAATGAAAACTCAATCGGAAGTTTTCATATATATCATCGTATGTTTTTAAAGTATATGCAATTTGATAGCATTCCAGGTTGTAAAATGACAGGTTTTAAAATTAGATATAAATGAATGTCTATAGACTGAATTATGTCTGCCCCAAAAAATTAACAAGTTGAAGTCTAGATCCCTAGTACCTCGAAATGTCACTGCATTTGGAAAGAGGATGGTTCGTTAGGGTAGGCCCTAATCCAATCTGACTGGTGTCCTTATAAGAAAAGATTATAACACAGAGAGACACCAGGCGTGTGGAAGCACAGAGAAAAGGCCATGTAAGGACGCTGAGAAGGTGGCCATCTGCAAGCCAAGAGGAGAGGCCTGAGAAGAAAGCAAACCTGCCAACAGCTTGATTTGACACTTCCAGACTCTGGAACTGTGAGAAAATAAATTTCTGTTATTTAAGTCAAAAAGAAAAGAAAACAAAACGAAAAACCCTATCAACCTAGAATACTACACGTAGCAGAAGTATCTTTCAAAAATCAAGGTGTTACCATCATAAATATATACACAATTTTTATATGTTGGTTTTTTAAAAAGAATAAATAAGGGAAAAAGTTGAATTTTATAAAAATCAAGGCATCACTATATAAAGAGTGTGAGTGTGTGAGTGTGAGTGTGTGTGTGTGTGTGTGTGTGTGTGTGTGTACAGAAACAGCCGCCATTTAAGTGTTTGCTGCTATTCTTATTATCACCACTGTCACTGTCAAGTTCCTATTTCTTCACAATGCTCTAATAGTTCCAAAGCATGGTGACTACTACCTTTTCTTTTTTTTTTTTTTTCTCTTTTTTTTTCCCTCGGCCCCAACCTTACCTGTTATTAATTCATGGTGTTCACTGTCTGCTGCTCAACTAGCAAGTAAGGTACTATTTTATATTACCGTATTTATTTGCTCTTCATCATTAACTTTCCACTGGACAATAAGCTTTATCTTCCCAAACTACACTTCTTCAACGTACCTGTGTGTTCTTCAAGGTACTATGTCTCAAACATTCTTATATGTGGTAGAAAGTTAAAATATACATACACATAAAAATAAATAAA
The DNA here is from genome assembly GCF_000956105.1 of Propithecus coquereli. NCBI lineage: Eukaryota > Metazoa > Chordata > Mammalia > Primates > Indriidae > Propithecus > Propithecus coquereli. The sequence goes on from NW_012148596.1 coordinate 910,072, forward strand.
ATTTGGCTAATTTTATTTTTATTGGATACCACCGTTGTGAAGAGCTTCTTTCTCCTTTCCTGAGTTACATATTCCATTTCCTCCCTAACTTGGTCAAATGGTCAGTGAACTACATCACACTAACACTAGTAGGTTTTAAAGATACTATAATTTCTTAATAACCTAAGCCTCTCCCTAATTTTGCTAACCAAAAATAAATAAAAGATGGAAGTTTCTGTCACCTCTTTTATTTTAATGGCATCATTACCATTTTTATTTGTATCCCAAACAGACCAGACCTGTCAGAGAAGACTTGAGGATACCTCAATTTCAATTACCACTAAGCTATGCTGGAGTCTGACAGCAAACCAGTCTGAGAGGAAGAGTAACAGCAGTTCTCCTTATATTAACACTTTGCAGTAATTTGAGAGATAATGTTTCTCATCACTAGCAATGAAAAAAAGTCAGTGCCAAAAAAAGGGAAAACTAAACAGATAAAAGTCCAGGATTCAGACTGCAGCTTTACTATTTTAAGATTTAATACTCTGCAGAATTCCACACACATCCATATTCAAATGTTCCACACAAATCCTTAAAAGACACATAAATAAAAAGTGATCATTAAATAAGGTACTGTTCTTGATGTATCCATCATACTGTAGACCTCCAATAAGTGTGGATCATACAGTTAAATGCTCTCTCCACTTGTAAACGTGAAAAAACAAACAGTACTCTTTTGAAGAAGAGTAAAAAAGATTAACCTGAAGCTGAGAGAATATCTTAGGGTGAAAATGTTGAAAAATCGCTGGTTTAACAAATATTCTGAAATTTGAAACCCTTTTAATGTTAAAACATTTAGAACTATTCATTACTTTTCTAAGATATCCATCCAGCTTATCCAAAAATAACAGCTACCAATTTCTTATACAGAGCTTGAGGTTTTACCTCAGAAAATAAGCATGATAATGAGAAAAGAACACAATCCTAGAAATCTAAAGATACTGATTCTTATATTAGCTGCATTACATTGGACAAATTATTTAACCTCTCCAAACCTCAGTTTCCTGTTCATTCATAAAAATATGAAGAATAACATCTGCCCTACACAGTTCACAGATTATGTCAAATAAGACAGGGTATGCTCAATACGACATTAAACCTAAAAGATAATAAATCTTTTAGCTACAGAACGTGTAAACCTTTATTGAAAGAACTGGGTGAGAGAATATACTGTTAGATATATGCTACTCAGACTTTTTAACTTTAATATGACTTTAATACTGACAGGTAACAGATTTCTCATTATGTTTGCAAAAAGTGTGCAACTCTATTCTACCCAGAAGGGGTCATAATTTTTTAGAAATGTTTTAAACCATATCTGAATTCTTTAAGTATTACCAAGTACAGAATTTTTTTTTTCAAGTACGGAATATTTTGAAAGAGTATGTTGTTTTCTTTAAAGACTTTATTTTTTAGATCAGTTTCAGGTTCACAGCAAAATTGAAAGGTACAGAGATGTCTCGTATATCACCTCCCCGCTTTTCAACATCCCCTACCAGAATATTTGTTACAACTGATGAACCTGCTACACTGACGCATCATTACCACCCAAAGTCCAAAGTTCACAGTAGGATCCACTTTAGTGTTGCACATCCTATGGGTTCAGACAAATGTATAACAACATATATTCAACATTACAGTGTCATATATAGTATTTTCACTGCCCTAAAAATCTTCTGTGCTTCACCTGTTCAACCCTCCCTCTCCTCTAATAATCACCAATCTTTTTGTTTCCCTACTGTTGTCTTTGTCCAAAACATCACACAGTTGTAATCATACTCTTACTGTACAATCCAGCATCACACTCCTTGGTATTAACCCAAAGGAGTAAAAAACTTACGTCACACAAAAAACTGCACACAGATGTTGATAGCGGCTTTATTCATAATTGCCAAAACTTGGAAGAAACCAAATGTCTTTCAGTAGGTGAATGGATAAATAAACTACGGTACATCCAGACAATGGAATACTATTCAACATTTTTAAAAAATGAGCTATCAAGCCATGAAAAGACACGGAGGAAACTTAAATGCATATTACCAAGTAAACGAAGCTAATCTGAAAAGCATGTTATTTTTATGCCACTGCAAAAATCAAACAGAAATCTAACAAATTAGTAAAGCACTTCAGAACAGTGCCTGGCACGTAGTAAGAAATACATGTCTTGCTAATATTATTATTATTATTAATGACAAGAACTTTAATGGTATGCCATAAAAACCTCTACTCAATGTGATAGTTTCAAGTACTTATCATTAAAATATCTATTAAAAGGTCTATCATTTAAAATACCTAGTCATTTTCTCCAGTTTAAATAATTTTTATGTCCAGCATCTGCATTACCATTTTTCCATTAGCCAACTATTTTATCCACACTTTACATAACAGAAATGCTCACAAGAAGCATTAGTTCATATTAGCCATTTCTCCTTGAAACACATCTCTAAGGAAATCCTCTTTGAGTTCTATTAATATAAACCAACTGTCCATTATAATTAAATACATAAATAGGTCAGTTTCTGAAAGACATTACTGTAAATACAGTTGACCCTTGAACTACTCGAGTTCACTTATATGCAGATTTTTTTCAATAAATACAGCTGACCCTCTGTATCAGTGAGTTCCACATCCGCAACCAGATGAAACCCACAGATACCAAGGGCCTACTTTCCGGATCCACAGGTTCCACAGGGACAACAGCAAAAAAATGAGCATGCATGGATTTTGGTACTCACGTAGGTTCTGGAACCAATCCCCCTTGGATACTGAGGGATGACTGTACATATTTGTCTTTTCCTTCCAGAATCTGACTTCAAATCAGACTAAATACAATAGCTACAGAAGTTTTTCCACACACTGCATAACAGTAATATTTGGGGAGTCTGCATTTTAAGCAGAGGGATCTATACATTTAAAAAAAAAAAAAACTCTTAAAGATGGTAAGGAAAACAGTACAGCTGTCAAGTAAGTTATTAATAGGGATGGATCTGGGAGAAGGGAGGGAGTAAGTGGCAAGAGATAGGGCTGGAAAATTCAGTAGAAGTCAGATCATGAACAATTTTGTGGGAAATTACTACAATTTTTAACTTTTCCCTGAATGAATGGGAAATTAGCCATTTAAGTACGTTAAGTTACAGAGTAATGTGATAAGATTTGCATTTTATAATAAGTAGTCTGGGCTGGAGAGGAGAAAATGGATAGGACTAGAAAAGCTGGAGGAAAGAACACTGGGCAAGAGAATACCATAATAATCTAGAAATAGTATGACAGTCACTTGAAGTAGGGAAGTAGCAGGAGGTAGGAGAGAAGTGAATAATTTTTAGGAGCTTACACTGACAGGATCCAGTGACTGAATGTGAGGTCAAGCATAACAACAGACACCCAGATTTTGGGTTTGATCCAAGCTAGATGGGTAGTAGAAACAATCACTGAGTCTAAGACCACGAAAAATGAAGCAGATTTGGAAGCAAAGGGGGAAAAAGAATATAGCTGTGGATATGCTGATCTCTAAGTGTCCACAGTACATCCAAATGGAGATGCCTAGTGGGTAGCTGGATGTGTGAGCCTGAAGCTCAAAGGCAGGCTTTCAAATGGACAAAATGGAAGTCATCAATATACAAATGATAAAGAAAGTCCTGGAAAAAGATGCAAAACCAATAAGGCAGCAAATGCATTATCAAACAAAAACAAGTGAGGAACATTCCCATTTAGCAGAGGAAGAGGAGGTAGCAAAGAAGCCTGAGGAGAAACAGCTAGAGATGCTCTGTGTACCGTCGCAGAAGCCAATTTGAGAAGTGTCAAGTACTTCTTTCCAAACATTCTACCAGATGACGGTTTTAGCAGCAAGGAAGTCCAGATGATCTTGGAGCAAGCAGTTTTAGTAAGTGATGGGAGAAGACAGATTACATTGTATTGAGGAGTGAATAAAATGTGAGACAAAAGAGAAGTAGACAAGTTTGGGGCTTTCTTTTGCTGGTGAGGGGAAGCAGAAGCTAGAAAGAACTGAGATTTCTTTCCTGGGGTATTTTGGTTTGTTTTTGTGAGACATTTGAACATATTTATTAGTAAGATGAGAAAGAGTCAGAATTAAGAGAGAGATTAAAGACCAACAGTTAATCAGTAGGAAGGAAAGAATGAGACCAGAGCACATCTGGAGAATCAGCCTGAGACAGCATGATGGACATCTCATCCACTGACAAAGGAAAGAAAGAACAAATGGTACGGAGGAGGTAGACAGGTGAGTCAAGCAACAGGAAATCCAAGGGATCTCCTTTAGACGCCTTCTATTTTCTTTCCCATCAAGTAGGAAGACCATCTGGAGGATACTTTGTTTCTTAAGTGTAAAGGAAGGAAAAAAATGTTTAAAATAGTCCCTATGGAGAATGAAAAGAACTGTCCTGCAGCCCTGACAGCTCTTTCAGGGACTAGAGATCATGAATTTACAGTACCACTAATGCTGGGTAATTGTGTGATTTTTATTCATCACCTTTAGCGTAGGCCAAAGAGACAAACTGATCTAGAACCTAGGTTTTGCCAGATGCATATGATGGAAATGCATCAGCCCAAGTAAACTGAGAATTCTGGCAAGAGGTCTGAAGTGACACACAATGGATTCTTGCCTGCTTCTAAAGAAAGCATTTAGAGATGTCAAGGAACTGCAAATCTCAAGTGTCGACGAATAGATTTCGTGAAAGGATAGTGATTAGAGTCAGAACTAGGAGCAGGATGTTTTAAATTTATGATTTTAAAAGTAAAGCTGATTTCAAGTAATGATGACATCCAGAGTAGCTCCTTGGGATTAAGTGAATGAATTAAGTGGAAAAGAAAGACCACTAGAGATGATGAAATTAGGAAACTATAAAGCCAAGGTCCTGGGCAATCTGTTCACATTAACACTAAATTCACCTGGAATAGTGGCACAATCTTGTATGGAAAGACTGTGAGGCTGATGCCTACATCTTCAACGAGTAAGAGGATATGGCCAAGAAAGAGGTCAGCAGGTGACAGCCATGAAGAAAGGTAGAAGACGTATATCCCAACTACATTAGACTTAACCATAATTTTAACAGGAAGGTTTTACAGACAATGCAGTGCCTTTCCTACGCTGAGATGTAGGGAGTAAAAGAAGACACGAGCTCCACTAGAGAGAGCTTTCCCTCAGGGAAAGGATAGGTGTTATCTAAAGCAAAGATAAAAGTAACATTTGGTAAAGAATTTCAAGATGCAAGTGAATATGTTAACCTTAGAACAAGGGAGAGAAATGTTTGAAAAGGATAGGAAGAACAAGTGGAGGAACAAGAATGAGAGGAAAGCTTATACTTCTATCTTGAGCAGGAAAAGGCAATGCTGAAATGAGGCTTAGTGGGGAGCTACTTCATGGGAAGGTAGCTCTGAGGACAGGTCCCAAGAGTTCTCTGGAAGAGAAGACATTAGGCCTCTCAAGAATCACCCAGTGCCTGGAATACCTCCAATTAGAAGAGAATCTGTTTCTAGTTTGTAAGAAGATTCAGACCTCTTTGGAAGGAGCCAAGTGAATGGGATGAATTGTGTTGGCTTAAAGCTCCATGATAAAACAATCAAGCAAAAACCTCAGTGGTCAGGCTTGGTCTGTAAAAACTGAGAGAAATACACCTCATCTATCTCAGATTGTAAAAATCAACAACTGTCCTTGACTGTAAGTACCTTCCAGTTTGGAGTTTTCCTATGTTTCACAACACCTAGAAGGGTGTGATAAAGAAATAAAAACATCTCATTAACCAAACAAGACATTCCTCAGTCCTTTCTCCTTTAGACCTAGTTTGTAAAATGCAGGAGTTGAACTACGACCAACAGCATTAACAACCCCCACACCCAAAACAGAAGGAAAGCAGCAAACCTTAGGAGTAGACCCTTAATTGGGAATCAGACTAACCATTCAATGAAGTTTCCTAAGCATATACTAAGCACTATAGGCCCTGTGCTAGATATTGAGAAGAGACATAAATATCACATGATCACAACCCTAGAGAGGAACCCCTGGTCTGGTATATAATATAAACAGATAAGTAAATAATCGTAATACATGAGCTGGGCGTGGTGGACCACACCTGTAATCCTAGCACTTTGGGAGGCTGAGGCAGGCGGATCACTTGAGGCCAGGAGTTCAAGACTAGCCTGGCAACAACATAGCCCTGCCTCTACAAAAAGTTAAAAATAAAAAAATCAGCCAGGCTTGGTGGCACACACCTGTAGTCCTAGCTACTCTGGAGGCTGAGGCAGGAGGATCACTGAGCCCAGGCATCTGAGGTTACAGTTAGCTATGATAGTGCCACTGCACTCCAGGCTGGGTGACAGAGGGAGACTCTGTCTCTAAAAAAAAAAAAAAAAATAGCAACTATAATACAATGATTACAATTGCTTACAACACAGGTATATACAAAATACTATGTGAGCAAATTGAGAGAAAGAAATTGCCTGGGGTGGAAAGGAGGAGTGAAATGAAAGGAGACCTCACAGGGACGGTAAATTAAAGATGGGTCTTAAAGTAAGGATTAAAACCCAAGAAAGACTAACAACAGGTACTCAATCTCATTAGTAGTCAAATATTGAAATGTACATAAAAACAAAGCGAGATACTGGCTTTTTTTTTCACCTATCAGATTGGCAAATGATGTAAAAGGCTAATAATATTGAGCCTGCCAAAGATGTGAAACTATGTGTATTCTCATCACTACTAGGAGAGTTCAATTTTGCTAAAGCCTTTTAAAAAAATAGAGAATATTTTGGAACTTTAAAATGTGCATATATACCCTTTAACAATTTTATTTCTAGAAATCTATAAAAATATTCACATATATGCACAAAAATATTTATAATTATGTTCACATAGCAATGTTTATAACAGAAAGAAAAAACAACCTAAATGTCTGTCAATATTGAAATAGTAAAATAAATTATGGCAAATCCAGATAATGGAGTACTCCACAGCACCTTAAAAGAACTAGAAAAGAGCCGGGCGGGGTGGCTCACGCCTGTAATCCTAGCACTCTGGGAGGCCAAGGTGAGCAGATCGTTTTGAGCTCAGGAGTTCGAAACCAGCCTGAGCAAAAGCGAGACCCCGTTTCTACTAAAAATAGAAAGAAATTAATCGGACAACTAAAAATATATAGAAAAAATTAGCCTGGCATGGTGGCGCATGCCTGTAGTCCCAGCTACTCAGGAGGCTGAGAGCCCAGGAGTTTGAGGTTGCTGTGAGCTAGGCTGACACCACGGCATTCACTCTAGCCCAGGCAAAAAGAGTGAGACTCTGTCTCAAAAAAAAAAAACAAAAGAACTAGAAAAATTATAAATTCTGACTGGAAAATCTCCAAACTAAATGAAAAACTGAGATACAGAACAATAGATATTGTACAGCTACACATAAGTAGTCATATATTTTTACATGCATGAAAAACAGGAAAATGATACAACATTGTTATATGGACAGAAAAAGGGAAAGCGTTACAGTGATGTTTTATAAAGTAGTTGCCTCAAAAGACTGAGATCAAGGAGCAAGGGCTAAGAAGAAAACTTACATTTTATATTCACTTCTATTAATTTTTAAAAGGTATGTATTACTTTTGTAATTAAAAAAAAAAAGAAGTTTGTTTTGTTTGGTTTGATAAGCTGATGAAGGAGAGAGGGAGACTGAGCACACCAGGCAGAAATAAAGGCAAAGAGTATAAAAGAACATAATTCAGATTATCAGTGAAAAGAAAACTGCCTCCATCCCCTGGTCCTGCTCATTCCCTTCCCTTCCACATCTGAGGATGAGAAACTTCCATTCCCAAAGCCCATGTCTCTGAGCCATAAACCCCACCAAGACTTTGCCCTACTATTCTCTCCAGGTCATAAAGGCCCATCTAAAACCCCAATGCAACTATCTATGTCCAGTGAATTAAAAACACAAAAATGCCAACTAATTTTCATTTACTGATTTAATACGGAGAGAACCTAATATGTGCCAAGTAACATGCTACGTTTTTGGGGAAAAAACAGGCTAACATCAGGAGACTTTCTGTATGCACATATTATTATCTTTTGGTAAATATTGAACAGAGGCTATTTTACACATAGTTCTTTAACTGTGAGTAAAAAGCTAAAGCTCTGCACAATTTACAGAACACTAGCACATACAATTAGCTTCTCACTAAATTTAATCTTTATAACTCCTTAAGGAAGGCAGATAGTATTATAAATTACTCACAATCAGGAAGATAATCAGTGGAATATCTAATTAATTAATACCAGTCTTAACTCATCTGACTCCAAATCCAATGTCCTATACTACTCTGCCTCTCTTTTAAAAATCCATTGGAAAATTTTAAAAAATCAAGTCTTTTTCCTTCATTTCTCCCATCTTCACTATCTTAGGGAAAGAAAAACTCTTAAGAAAAAAAATTCATTTTTATTTTCATATGTTAATACAGGTCAAACAGGGGTCCATTTTTGGACTTACTTTAGTAGAACTTCACTAATAGAAAATTATTTGAAATAAGTAAGCCATTGTTCAGAGTTTTAAACTTTTATTTCACAGATGTGTTGTAACTAGAATCAAACTGAATAATTTTGTTTATAATGGGGGGGGCAAAGTACACAAAAACACTATGCTATGAACTGACATTCTCTATATCATCCCAAAAAACAAAATTTCCCTATGCTAAAACTTGTAACAATCTGCTCTCCCCCAAAAATCAGTAACTTCTTAGAAACTTATTCAGTGTTTTGTTTTATGACTTCCCTCAGGAGGAAATTTCACAAGCCAATTTTGTACTAGAGTTTCCTTTTATTAGTTCTAAATTTAGTTTTATTTGTATCATCTGTTGTTCTATTATGGGAATGTCTTAAATATGGAAAACAATCTGTTTTCCGGAATGTCTTCAAAATTTATAACTTTACAGCCTCCACTTTTTCACAAAAATATATGCTTGTTTTGCAAAACAATCAGTAAAACCCTTTATGCAAGTTTTCTCATTGTTTTATAATGTAACGCCTTGCTTTTGTGATTAAATTCTTTAACTTCGATAACAACCTTGACAAAAGATATTCATACTCTCATTTTAAATGGTGCAATCATGAGTTACATATTTCATTTAAGCTATAGCAAGAAATAATGTCTGGGACTATTTTTAGCATGAACATGTCATAACTGAATCATGAAGTCTCAAATTAAATTGCATTTTTCCAAATACTTAGAAATGCTGGAGGATCTTGTACAAAACTGAAGTATTATTAGAACTAGGAATTCTCATCAGCAGACTGTAAAATATTTCTAATTGGAAAAACACTTCCAATGAAAATGTTCATAAATTACCCATAACAAACTTCTAAAGATAATTGCGGAAATATATTAAGTTAGTGAAAGAAGTGTCACCCGTTTCAGATTTATTTCACATTTCTAATGACCTATTCAGCAATTATTTGAAAAGGATGAATACATTTTAAGAGATAAAATGTCATAAATCTTTAGAGTTTTAAAGATCCTTTTATTACGTGTCATCCTAGAGCCTCATAAAAATTAATTGTGCCATGGCCACAAGTATATGCAGTTTCATTAGCCGGGAGATAAAAAAGAAATCTACAAACTAAATTAGTAAAGATTTCAAATACTGAAAAAGATAAAAATCACAACTGTCATTCCTCTAAAAAGCTATAACTATTATCTCAAAAATCAATAAATGCAAAATTTAATTTTCAAATATCTGACATATGTACATATCCCTTAAGCATCAAAAATAAAAGAGCCATACCATCAGGAAATCTGATATACAAGTACTCCCAAGAAAGAAAATATGAACTCCATATCCACTGCCCATGAATCCCCTGGTTTTCTCTAATTTTAAATTATAAGAGAAATAATTGCAAAGAATGCATTTTAAAAAATCTAAACAGTAACATATTCATAAGATGACTATTTCTTAATGTAACCAATAACTTGAAAGCTGCTTTGAAAATGAATTTTCAAAATAATTTTAAAACAAGGGTTTTAAATATTTTACATTTTAGTTTTTGCTGACTTTTACGGAAACTATGAAATAATTTTTGAATGATTCCATTATTTTTTAAATACAGGCACAATCACAGGATAGACATACACCATCCTGCTTTAGGTGCTATCCTCTGAAAGACCACACATTCAATTCTAAATTTCTAGTGAAAATTTTCTTCCTGAATTAAATCAACTCCAGTGACTAAACGGATTGTCACTATTTTTCCCACTGCCATTTACCAAATGTGAAACATTAAAATTATATATTTCTATGCCCATACATTTCTATATTTATTTTTCAGAGAAGGGTAAGATGTAATGATAAAATTTCTATATTGAAATTTTGTTACATATATTTTACAATAAAATTTTTTTCATTTCTATATTGATGCATCTTATCTGATCCTCCTACAGAAAAGCTCAGCAAATTAAATTTCCTTCTAAAATTATTTTTAAAGCCATTTTCTGATTCCTGTGGAACCCTAAAACAAGACATAAAAATGTGATGATCCTACAATATTTCAGAAAATCTGGCATCCCTCAATATGTCAGTCTTTTCGACATATACAATTCTGTGTCCCAAAAAGATCTCAGGCATTTATTTGTTTTTTTCACTTAGTAGAAGAAGCAACACTTACAGAGTTCTTAAACTTTGACCTGCAGATTACCTGCATCCAAATCACCTGAGATGCAAATTCCTGGCCCCACATAAGATCATCTAAATCAGAAGATTTGACACCACTTCCACCAAGCACCCTAAGCATGATTCTGGCTTATATCTGACTTGCAGGCTTCGTCCAAGCCTCAGTGCACCACAAAATTAAGGGAACAAAAAAGTAAATAAATAAATATTCTCCTTTTCTTAGATATACTTGGACCCAATAGCCACTTCTCCCAATCCTTAAATTACAATATTGCACTGCTTAGCTCAGTGGGTCCCAAATTTTCCTGCATATAAGAATCACCTGGGGAACTTTTAACACCTGGCCCCACC
>NW_012148596.1:921461-938592 GCF_000956105.1 Propithecus coquereli
GTTCGAAAAAATATAAAACAAAAAAATTGTTTCACACTGAATGTAACTAACACAGGATCATACCATATACCTAAAGGTTGAGGGAAAGGGTCACCATTATTTCATTTGCACATTCAATGTGTGGTTATATTTTGAGACATATTATCATTAAGAAGTCCATGCAAAAATTCAAAGTTCATATTTAGATACTTAAAAGCAACTCCAAATATTAGTTAACTCCAAATCAATTTTATTCTAAATTTATAATAGTTGCAATAGTGGTATTTTACATTATCTCTTCCCCTAATTTCTGACTTGCTATGTTTTTTCTCTGAAAGAAAATCATAATTTTGAACTCTTTTCCTCTCATCTTTACTAATTCTATAGATGCTGATGTATGGCCTGTTAGCAGCACTTGGTGAAATCTAATGATTCACAAGGAAAAATTTTTTAAATCTTGATTCTTTGAACAGATGCAAAATAGTCGATCATAACACACCATTTCAACCATTCAACTTCAACTTTACTATGTAAAACACAATAAAATATGGCCATACATATTTAAATGTGTAAGACCCCAAAGTGCCACAAACTATAACTCTATTAAGTTCATCTCAAGAGTGAAACATTTTTCAAAATCATACTAGTATTTTCACATTAAATACTTTTACAGGGATTTCAACATACAAAAACACATTTTTACTCGATCTTACAGACATCAAAGTTCAACTGTGTTAATGCACTCTCCTTTTAGAAAAATAATTATCACTACAACCAAAAACTTTTCAAATTTATCTTTAATATATTAGAGAAGCATCTTAAATACTGAAAGAATTCTATTCTAAAATTTTCCTTCACTGCTCAAAAAAAAGTCCCACATGTAGTTATCTTTAATAAAAATTCAAAATAATTAGAATGATCTAAACTAAGGCTAAAGGGAAAACTGTAATTTCAATACACATATTTTAAGAATGACTTCTAGAAGAATCATACTTAAATACAAGGCAAAACAGTGATCACGACCTGATATTAATGTACACATAAGCAGCTATTTTTACATTTGAAAAGGACACTGTATCTTGGATAATACGCAAGAAGGCTCTGATCTGTATTTATTTGTATTTTATTTTTAAACATTGGAATTGGCCTGTGATATACTAAATAAAACTCCTTTACCAGTTGATTATCACGTTATCTTTTTGCACAAAAACAAAAAATAATTTAAATCTACTGATTCAAACTAGACCACATTTATGCCACATCAGCAAAAATCAAAAGAACAAACAAAATTAACAAACAAATGAAACCGTAGTCAACATCATTTGTCATTAGTAAAATGCACTACAATGGCTATAATCACAAAGACATAAATAATACCAAGTGTTCTGTGAGGATATGGAGAAACTGGAACCCTCACACATTGCTGGTGGGAATGTAAAATGGCAGGGCTACTTTGGAAAACAGTAGGCAATTTCTCAAAAGTAAACTTACCACATGACCCTGCAATCCCACTCCCTGGAATCTCCCCAAGAGAAATGAAAATATATGTCCTCACATACAATGAATTTGTAAACAAAATGTGCCACATGTATGGAACAATATATGGAATATTATTCAGCAAATAAAAAAGAACATAATACTGATAAACGCTAAAACACAGATGAACCTCAAAAACGTTATGCTAGGTGAAAGAAGCCAGGTATAAATGACTGCATATTGTATGATTCCATTTATACAGAATTTACAGAAAAGATAAATTTATAGACACAGAAAGCAGATCAGTGGTTGCCTGGGGTTGGGAGTCAGGACTGGCTGCAAATAGACACAAGGGAATTTTAGGGGGTTAAGAAAAATGGAATTGTGGTGATGGTTACACAACCCTATAAATTTACTGAAAATCATTAAATTGTACACTTACAACGGGTGAGACTTATGATATGTAAAATATAACATAAATAGGTTGAAAATAATTAGCAAAGCTAATCAACAATGATACCTATTTCAACACCTGCTGTCTCTCAACTGCCAGACTTATTTCAGACCTGATTCTAAGAGCAAATAAGAGATTGAAACATGCCTTGTCAATTGCACTACATATACAGGCTATATTTATTCATTCAACCAATAATTATCAGAACTTACTACAAGCAAGATACTATTATTCTTTGTCTGCTAAATAAACACCACCAGTAGATGTAGAAGAAAAACTATCAAAACTCTAAATTACTCTTTCTGTTTTAAACATGGTGCAAAGAGAACACAAAAAATTAAGCATTTGCATTTATTAGAAAAAACACTATTACAAACATTAAACAGTTTAAAGCCAAATAAAGATGTTAGTAATCTGGCTGGGCACAGTGGCTCATGCCTGTAACCCTGGCACTTTGGGAGGCTGAGGCAGGAGGATGGCTTGAGGCCAGGAGTTCAAAACCAACCTGAGCAACATAGCAAGACCCGGTCTCTACCATAATAGAAAAATTAGCTAGGCTAATTAGCTAGGCTAATATGGTGGCGCATGCCTGTAGTCCCAGCTACTTGGGAGGCTGAGGGAGGAGGATCCCTTGAGCCCAGGAGTTTGAGGTTGCAGTGAGCTATGATGATGTCACTGCACTGTACCCAGGGTAACAGAGTGAGGTCCTGTCTCAAAAAAAAAAGTCAGCAATCAGAATGCTTGATAATATCTGAAGATTTTTCACAAGTCATTCATCATGACACTTGCAATGACACTTGAGTCTTAATCAAAATCTCTAATGTCCTTTAACTTTGTTTTTAATGTTGTTAATAAATATTGCCTTATTATTAATAATAGCCAATATGCCATTTTAAAGGATTTCACCATGTGAACACAGCACCAGCATTTCATCTGTCCTTACTCATGAAGTGCTGTTCCAATACAGGCATACCTAGGTACTTAAGAAGTGGACGTGTTTAACCAGAAAAAAACATTACAGGGAGCACTGGGGACAAGAACAAATGACACATATTAATGATAAAGGCTGTTCAGCCCAAACTTGGTATCTTTACTTCACCGAAAACACTGAGTAAAATTAGCTTAAATCCTTTCCAAGACAAACTTTCAGCACAATCTAGAAAATATCCCAATCACAATTCACTTTTCCTATATGACCTTCAAATAATTCTATTTCTAAACCCATCCTCCCTAAATATACAAATGTTTACTTATCTTCCTTCCTATGGCTAGATAAGAACACATATCAAAATGTTTATCTGGGGAATACTTTAATACCTCTTCAAGTAGGGATATATTTCCACAGGCTATCATTCCTGATGTTTAAAAAACAACTGTTAGTTCATTCAACAAGTATTTACAGAACACAACAGAAAAAAAGAAAGACCCATGCTCTAAAAGAGCTTGTATTCTGTGCATTAAATAAAAAACTCAAAAGTCAAGAAGTATATAAGAAGATAATAGTGTATTAAGCATTCCTCAACACAATCATCTAGGTAATTAAGATAATACCAACACTTCTCTGGCCTCTTCCTACCTAAAGTATCTCTGGAGAAGGCTCTGCTATTTATTTCCACAGCATGAAAAACAACCCCAATAATGAAATGCTAAAAACTAGTTCCCAGTCTATAAAGTAAAATTTCTATCATTTGCTTTATAGTTAAAGAGTCTGAAACTCTTTTAGAGAATATAGAAAATTGGATATTGAATACAAAGTGGTCAATCAACTATAATGAAAAAATTATAAAGCACTTTAGATATCTGAACAAACAACCCATACCTTATCAAACAAAGCAACAAATCATAAAATCTTCCTTGGATTTAGACACATTCCCCAAAAGATTACCAACAATGAACCAAAAATGAATCCTAATATTTCCCTCTGTCACACACACAGGGAAATGCTAACTATTGTGACCCAAATGCTTTCCAAGAAGATAAGTGAAGGTCATTTGGGGCAACAGAATTTATGAGAATATCCATACAATTTAATCATACTTTAAAGGAAAAGTACAGGTAGGAGGAAAGGAGAATGACTCCAATCAAGGACAAAGTGAGGACAGTTTTAGTGGAGTCCCAAATGCACTATGATTTCATATCAATTTAAATATTAAGTTTCATATAATAAGCTAGCCCACCAATGGAAAATGTTCTTTTGCATAATTTTTAAAAGCTATAATAAGTTGCACTGAGTCATCCACATTCTCTTCATCAGTAACCCTTATCACTAACAGCCCATATACATATTTTTAAATGTCATCACAGATGAGCATTTTAAGTATACTTGTAGGGTAATATTTCCATGGAGAAACTCAAGAGGCCCAAATAGAGACCAAATCTATAATCATTACCCTCTCTCACCCCAACCACCACTCTCCAAATAGAAAGTATAATATAGAAATATAATAAACAGAGACTCCCAACTAATATTTTGGAAATTCTAATGCTTAGAAAACTCTCCTGATAAGATTTTTGTACCCCTACTTCATACTTTCCATCAGAATTCCAAATGGAATCAAAATACCAATAAAAATATAGCCATAAGAGTACAAAAAGTCAGCTATATGATATAATCTTGGTAATGAAGAATTCCCTAAGCATGACACCTAAGCCAGAAACCACTTTACAGTTAAAAGATAAATTTGACTACATAACACCATTAAGTGTAAAAAAGCAATGACAAGCCCATGTATAGTATTTTTAATTTTTTTTTAGATATATACACCAAAATGTTAATTTAAAGAGTAGTTATCTCTGAGGGGGGAGGTGCAAAGGGAGACTGCAGATAAGTGCTACTAGCATTTAAATCTTTCTATATTTCCTAAATTTTCTACAATAAAAACATTATTTTTATAATTTAAAAAGTGGCAAATCTTTCTTTACTTCAAAAAATAAAATCTGTTTCCCTGTCTCAGCCATGGTTGGCTGCCCATTTCCTTCAGGTCCAGATAAAACTAAAAAGAAATGACTTTGAACAGATCTTGGGTTAAACAAAACCATAACTGAGGATTTGATGTAGTTTGTAATGTGGTAGAAATGCAAATAAAAAGTCCACCTATCAGTAAACTGATCTTTAACAAAGATGCCAATGAGAAAAGAAAAATATTTTTCAACAGTGCTGGATAGTCTGGATAGTCACATGGAAAAAAAATTGATCTCAACCCCTAACTCACACCACACATTAAATGTGGCTTAAAATGTATCCTAGACCTAAATGTAAAAGTCAAACCATAAAGCTTCTGGAAGAAAGCAAAGGAGAACATCTTTGTGATAAGTGGATAGGCAACAATTACTTGGGCAGAAAAAGTAGTAACCATAAAAAATTCTGATTAAAAAAACAAGAGATTGGCCAGGTGCTGTGGCTCACACCTGTAATCCTAGCACGCTGGGAGGCCAAGGCAGGAACATCGTTTGAGCTCAGGAGTTCGAGACCAACCTGAGCAAGAGCGAGACCCTATCTCTACTAAATATAGAAAAATTAGCTAGGCATGGTGGTGCATACCTACAGTCCCAGCTACTAGGGAGGCTGAAGCAGGAGGATCACTTGAGCCCAGGAGTTTGAGGTTGCTGTGAGCTAGGCTGATGCCAAGGCACTCACTCTAGCCCGGGGAACAGAGTGAGACTCTGTTTCAAAAAAAAAAAAAAACAAAAAAAACAAAAAACCAGAGATACCACAGACTAGGAAAAAACATTCACAAAACACAATTGACAGAGAGTTTTTTCTTTATATATAAAACCCTTTATATATCTAAGATATATAAAGAATGTTTACAACTCAATGATAAAGAAATAAATGACCCAAATTTTTAAATAGGCAAAAATGGAGATATGATGCTTTGAACAGATGCTTCATAAAGGAAGATATACAAATGACTGGTAAGTGCATGAAAAAGTACATCATTAGTCATCAGGGAAATGCAAATTAAAATCACAATGAGATATCCCTACCCACCCAGAGAATGACTAAAATTTCAAAGACTGAATGTTTGGGAGGCCGTGGAGCAACTGGAATGCTCATACATTGTTGGTGGGAGTGTAAAATGGTATAACTACTTCAAAAAAAGATCTGGCAGCTTCTTAAAAAGTAAACATATATCTGCCCTATAACCTAGCAATCTTACCAGAAGGTATTTAACTTACCCAAGAGAAATGAAAACGTCCTCACAAAGACTTAATACAGATTGTTCACAGCAGCTGTATTAAGAGTCAAAGAATATAATACAGAAGGCCCTCTATATCCTCAGATTCAACCAACCATGGATTGAAAATATTTGGAAAAAAATGTAAAATAGCAATACAATAGTAAATAATAATACAAATTAAAAAATAATACAGTAACTATTTACATAGCATTTACACTGTATTAGGTATTATAAGTAACCTAGAGACAATTTAAGTATATGGGAGGACATGTATACACTATATGCCAAATACTATGCCATTTTATTAATATACAAAGGATTTGAGATTTTGGAATGGGGAGGAAGATGGAAAGAGTGTCCTGGAACCAATCGCCTGCAGATACCAAGGGACCACTGTACATTCTGAAAACAGTAACAGAAAACAGTCCCGGTGTTCATCAACAGGAGATGGCTAAACTGGGGTTCATATATAACAAAGAATAAAACTCAGCATTAAAAAAGGAATAAACTGCTGACACACACAATGTGGATGAAGCTCCAAAACTGTGCTAACCTAAAGAAGCCAGACACAAAAAAGTATATATGATTCCATTTGTATGAAGTTCTAGAAAAGACCAAAAATAATCTTTAGTGCAAAAAAAAAAAAAAATCAGAAGAGTGTCTCTAAGAGAATGGGGTATGGACTTAGCTGAAAAGGCATGTGAGGGAGAATTCTGAGTTGGTAATAATGGTCTACATTTTGATAAGGATTTGCATTACCCAGGTATGTGCATTTGTCAAAACTCTTCAATGGTACATTTAAGATTTGTGCGTTTCATTGCACATAAATTTAACCTTTAAAATATCTAAACAAATATTGAACTCTACTTAATTAAATGCATGCTTAAATGTTTAAAGGTGAAATGTACTATTATCTCAACTTACTTTAAATGACTCAAAAATAAAAGATGGGGCCGGGCACGGTGGTTCACGCCTATAATCCTAGCACTCTGGGAGGCCGAGGTGGGTGGATCATTTGAGCTCAGGAGTTCAAGACCAGCCTGAGCAAGAGCAAGACCCCGTCTCTACCAAAAAATAGAAAGAAATTAATTGGACAGCTAAAAATATATATAGAAAAAATTAGCTGGGCATGGTGGCACATGCCTGTAGTCCCAGCTACTTGGGAGGTTGAGGCAGAAGGATTCCTTGAGCCCAGGAGTTTGAGGTTGCTGTGAGCTAGGCTTATGCCATGGCACTCCAGCCCGGGCAATAGAGTGAGACTCTGTCTCAATCAATCAATCAATCAATCAATAAATGATGTTACTGATAGAGGGATAAAGTGATGGATAAATGTAATAAAGAAAATATTGCAAAACATTAATTAGGTGGTAAGTATACGGATGTTTATTGTCAATTCTTTCACCCTTACTATACTATGAAATTTTTCATAATAAAATATTGGAGGAAATTTTAAACTATTAAATTCTATCCATTGTGTTAAGTCAAACACAGCATATCTTAAAATCCACCAATTCCACTCCCACCTATATACCCTAGTCTATAGAAACTCTTCATATGAGCTCCAGGAATACTCCTGGCAATACTTTCCATAATACCAAAAAAATGAAAAACAACCTAAATATCCATCAAGTAGATTGAAGCTACATTGATTCATGGTAGCAGAGAATATGAATAAACCACAATGTGAATGAATCTTAGAAACACAATTTTGAGTGAAAAAAAGCAAGTCATAAAAGCATACATACAAATGTTGACATTTCATAAAGTTAAAAAAACAAGTAAAACCAAACAATATCATCTAGGGATACACACAAATGTAATAATCTATGAAATAAAGAAAAGAAACAAAATTTTCAGGGTGGCAGATGGGAGAGAATGTAGGAACACTGAAGCCAGCAGCAGCACGCAGGTTACTTCAATAGGCCAGTGTTCCGTTTACTAGCTTGTGTGATTTCATCAATGTTTGCTTTTTATGCTTCATAACTTGTATTTGTATGCTACATTCTTTTAATGATTAGAATATTTCAGAATTCAAAATGAGAAAAAGAGGGCTATCTGATCAAAACTCAGCAAAAAGAAAAATAAAAAACTTAAGCTTCAAGATAATTATCCACTATTTGTTCACAACTATTCAGGTGTATGTAAGTCTACATTTCCTTAGTCTACGCTGGCCTCACTCTAGGGACAAGATGTTTCAGAACTCAGAATTTTTTGGATTTTAGAATGGTAACACAGTACGTATACTGTATATTCCCCAAAACCCTCCTGGGAATCTGGGGCAGCACGCTGAAATCAAACACATTAATATTTCTCCATTGAAAGCTATTCCTATTTACACCAAAAGGAATGACTGGACTACAAATATTCTAATGTCAGAATATCAGGTCAGATGTCACCATCAAATAAATTTTACCAAAAACTTTGTTTTCAGAGCTTTTTATATATCAGAATTGTGGATAAGACATTGTAGACCTGTACATGCAGAGAGGTTCAACTTTCCCTCAACAGATAAGTTCCACATATCACCTTTTTTTTAACAACTCCCTAAATAACTCATTTTCTTTAAAGATTTCCTAACTATCAAAATGCAAGTTTTAAAGAAAATTAATCTCCTTTATGCTATAAATGGCAAATCCTCAATCCACCCACAATATATAAAACAATTTTTCAACTTTTATTGTATTTTGTTATTATATACTTATAATACACTCAATTATTACATAGTTGGAAAAAATACACAATTTTATTCTAATTAGGCAAATAACCAGCAAGCTGAGTCTAATCACCATAAGAAATATTTTCATATAGTTTAAAAGTATAATGAAATTGATCAAATCAAGTGTTTTGTGTTCTACGCCACAGAAAATTGTAAAGGAATTTTTAATCATCTTTGCCCATCCACACAAGTCTTAAGTAACAGTTTACCCAAGCCTGAGTCCTACAGGTTATTATGACTGTTTACTCTTTGAAAGAGTAAAATAAATCAAAAGCACAGACTTTTAGAAAGACATCTTTCCAGCATAACACTAAAACACAATTCTTTTTACCATAATAGGTAAGCAGTTTGAGAAGCTGAGTCTTGACAACAAAACACAGGTATTTACCCAAAGGTTTCAAACACTACAAAAGCATATCACTGAAGATTCCCCTCCAAAAAAAAGGCATTACAGAAGCAAACCTCTCTTGAAACTCTATTTTTAATAACAAGCAGCTCACAATCTACAACCACAAAAGATATATATTAATATTTATTCTCTTCAGATTAATCTAAGGACCTGCACAGAGCAATGAGCTTTTGCAGAGAAACAAGATAATGTCATCTGCACACTAATACAGTCTTGGAATCCAGCTCTATCTAAGCTTAATGGTTGTTAGAACTTTTCTGATGGAAAACTCAAATGATAATGCTACTCACTGAAAATTATGTTGCAAGAAATAGTTGCAAATAAAACCATTTTCCTTTTTAAAAGGAAATTTAAAGCAATTAACTAAAAAGACGCCTAATGCACACATAGGTGAACTAATTCAATGAGCATAACTATCAAGCACTCAGCTAAGCACTTTACATGTTATTTCATGTAACTGTCATATCTTGTAGGCCCAGCCTACCAAAAACATTGCACAGTAACTGCTGGTATACTTCGTCTTCTTCCTCTTGTCATCTTAGGCAATGTACAATTTTCAGTGGTACTTTCTGAGCTCCTGGATGAAGTAACTAAATTTCATGGCTGTGTTTGTGTTAGATTATATTCCTTTAAGTCTTCTCTGTTAAAGTCAAAACACTTATTTTCTATAGCAAAACCAAAAGAAATGCCATATGCAGTAAAATAATGATCAATTGTAAAATGGAACCTAAATGGTAACGTTTCAAACCTTTAAGGTCATACCAGCAATTATTTCATCAGTATTTCAGGAAATATAAGTTTTTATAACATTCTTTTAACGATTAATTTGCAGTTTCAGTTTGGAAAGATGAAAAGATTCTGCAGATGGATAGTGGTAACCATTGCACAACAATGTGAATGTACTTGATGCCACTGAACTGTACACTTGAAAATGGTAAATTTTATGTTATGTATATGCTACCACAATGAAAAACTTCATTTGTTCTAATATTTCATACAATTAAATATACATACTTTAAAATGAATTTATTATAAAATGCTTTTTAGAAATTTTTTCAGTTTATCAATTTGCAACAGAGGCACCAGGAACTGTGCTCCAAAGAGTAAGGGACACTTTTTGACTTGGTAAGATTTACTGCACCTCACAACCATAACATGTAATCAACTAAAAGCAGCAATAACAGAGTCTATCAAGTCATCACCAAGTGATGTCAACTCTCGTACCAGTAATATGTTACCTTAATAAAAGTGTACCTTGGCTATATTAAGCACTCAATAAATGAATGGACTAAATTGTTCAATAAGCACATGATGTTCCATTTTTTAAAATAGCATTCATTTTAATAATTTAGAAAATATTTTAATAAAACAAAAGGTATGATCGTGGTACATGTATAAACACCTCAGGCTCAAGTTCAAAATAACCCTAATAATTATGATTAATATCACTAAAGACCCAAAAGATGAAAGAGAAGTATAAAAAATTTCTATCTGGGATTGAGTATGAACTTGATGAATACTTGAGATTTGCTGCACTATTTTTAACTGAATTTTCTGGCCTTAGGTCAAAGTTTTGCTAGCAAAATACCAAAGTGAAAATGCTGGGAGTGAAGCCCAGAGCCTCTGCTTTAGCCTAGGAAAATCCATGCCCTCCATGCAACCAATCTTAGTCCCAGTTAAAGACTTCCACAGACTGTCCAAGATGTCATGCTCCCAAGAGAAGACAGGAAGAACACACGAACCAGAAAATCAGAAAAAAAAAAAAAAAAAGACAAACACATATGATAAAATACAGTACATCACACTGCCTTCTGTGCATTGCACAGAAAGACACACACTCTTCAGTCAGTTCCTGCATTTTGGCAAAACAGGACTGAGTCACTCTGCAAATGATTCCTGAAACCTCAAAGGATAACCGACAGCCTCTGAAGAAAAGTCAGTCAGTCCCTGGAAAGGGAGGAGAGACAGTTTTTCTCATCACATAGTGACTAGGTTTATCCCAGCAAGGACTAGAATTGAACATCTGCATTCTGGCACAGAATGTCTAAAGGATCTAAGGATCACCCACCCTAATTCAAGTCTTCCAGAGTTAACTTAATATCCAGAACATCTTTTTCACTTTCTTCTTTTCCCCAGGGTAAAAGTCGACACCATTTTTTCCCATAAATGCACACTAACCAAACTGTCTGCGAAATACTGTTGTCAATCCTAACAAAAATAAGGAATAAGCCAGCATTCTACTGTGCATTTCTAATTTGTAAAACATGTTCCTTTCTTAATCAAGAGCCAATTAGCAGCCTTTACTTGGCTATTAATTTGGATTTCAAAGGCCGTCTTTGTAAAGAGATACAATGAAGGGGAGAGATTTATTCCACTCTACGATTCAGACTGATTTTTTGGCTCTGGCACAATAATCTCAGGACATTAAATTTACAGAAATTAAAATGTTCTAAACTGCAATTACGGAGTGTCCAAAGACAATGAAAAACAACAAAACTTTAGCTATGTGTTCCAGGATTTCAAACTAAAAGGAAAGTGAGGGCAGCTCTTTGTCATGTACCCCAGGTGAGTATTTCCAATAGGGACAGCATCAGGTTTCTTTCTCCCTAGCTTGCACCCAAGTCCCCATGCAGCATGACACTCTTTCAAATTGGCTAGTCTGGTGTATGAAGAATGGCCCGTCCTCCACCCTACCTCCCCAGAGTGGGTAGGCGGAAGGCAAAGAGAGGTGTTTCCTCCCAGTGCTGGAAGAAAGGAACAGCCGGGGATGACACCAGCTCCAACAGGAGGTATAACAGAAGGGAGGAATCAAAGGCGGGTCACTACTCTTGGAACTTAGTCGCAGAAGCGTTTGGTCTCCGGCCTCAGCTGCCGGAAGCTGGGCGGGGTGGGGCGAGACCTCCCCCACCCCACGGATGGATGGGCACAGAGGGGTGGCAGGGGGGGGATCTGAGGTATGAGCTGGAGCGGGAAGGGCTCCCAGGCCCCGGCCACCTACCAGCAAGCTCTCCACGTTGATGGGGGAGCGAGGGTCTCGGATCAGCGCCTCCAGCTTCCTCTGGCGGCCCGCGCCGGCCCCGTCCCCCGGCACGGTCTCGGGGGCGCCGGGCATTTTCCCAGTCGGCGGGGGCCGGCTCATGCCGCCACCGCCGGGCCCGCACTCCGGCTCCTCGCGCTGGGGTCCGGCAGCCTCGGGGCCTAGCGCCGCCCCCGAACCACCGGCTCCTGGCGGGGCTCTGCCCGGGCCCACCGCCCGACTCTAGCTCGGGCTCCGGGTCTCCGGGCCGGTCCAGAGCCCAGGGGCTGCTCCCAGGGGCCCGCCCGGCCCGGCCGGGAGCGACGAGAACAGACGGCGTCCCCGCCCCTCAGTCAGATTCGCGCCGCCCGGTCCGCTGGTCCGCCGCGAGCTCCAGCAGGACGCCGCGGGCGGGAGCGGTGAAGTGGTGCCGCCACCGCCGCGGCCCGGACCGCCCCACCCTCTGGGGCCTCGGGAGGCTGAAGCTCAGGCGTGAGGGACTACGGCCGCCGCCAAGCCGCTGCCATGGTCGCCTCCAGCCGCCTTGCAGTCCCGCCGGCCCGCGCCCCTCACACGCACTCCCGCGCGGCGGCCCGTCTCCGGCCGCGCGCCGCCGCTACCCACAAGCCCTTCCGCCCGCGGCCGCCGGCGCGTGCCCGCTCGCCCCGCCCGCCCCGCGCGCCCCCGGGCCCGCCAGCTTGCCAGCCGCCGCTCGCCGTGCTGCCTCTTTCTTTGCTCCTGTCCGCTTCGCTTTGCTCTCTCCTTTGCGCCGCCTTCCCCCCCGCTTCCTCATTCTTCCTGGTTCGGGGTCCTAAGAAGCGAAGGGGTCCGGCCCGCGGCCCCTGCCGAGCCCTCGCTGGGGGAGGGGCGAGCGCGCTGGGGCTGAGCCCGCCGCGTCCCCCGCCCGCGCCCCTCCCGCCTGACCCCGCCGCGGCGGACGACCCCGTGGCCTCTGAGGCGGTCCCCCCGCCGCCCCGTGCCGCCGCCGCCGGGGAGGGGTCCGGGGAGGCCGGGCCGGCTCGCGCCCCGGGCCCCGCTGACTCAGCGCGCAGCTATGTGGGCCTTGCATCACCCGCGCCGGAGCCACGGCGACCGCCGGCCGCTGCCCCCGCGCGCCGAGCTCTGCCTCGCGGGGCCCTGCCGGGCCGCGGGGAGTTTCGCGGGAGGGTGGGAGAGGCGCCCGTGTGCACTGGGTGTCAGGAGTTGAGGAAGGGCAGAGGCGGGTGGAATCCTAGTCCTGGGGCAGGAGGGCCTGGGGTGTCGAAAACATTTCTGCCGCTCCTTGGCAGTCACCTCCGAGCCTGGGCTTAATCGCTAACCACGTCGAGGGAGCAGGAGAGCGATAGAAAAACGCTCCCCATCCGCAGGCTTTCGCGGGTCCTTTCCTTTTGCGGGGCGGAAGAGGGGTGGTTGTCGGTGCCGCCCCCCGCATTCCTGCCCTCTCGAGGCCCGTGCCATTGGTCGGATCTGCCCAGGGCGCAATCTGAAAAATATGTGCCAAGAGCTATAAAACTGTCCATAGAGCCCTTTTGACCCAGTAAACCCATTTAAGGAAATACATTTCTAAGGAAATGATCCAGAGGGGGAAGAGGGGTGGAACTTGCGGAAAGATGTTTACAGCAGGGCTATTCACAATGTTTGTAATGACCAAAACCTGGGAATGGACCCAATTGTCCAACAATTGAATAATCCAAACAAGCTCTGTCACATTAACAGAAAGAGTCCTGGCAGGTATGCAGACTGTGTCAAGCACATGAAATTTTGGCAAGTACATGAACGGTGTATTGGAAATAAACTTAAATGAAACAAAACAACCACAAAATAGTTTGTGCACACTGTTTAAGGCTATGTAAAATGAGCAGCAGTAAGAAACAGGAAAATACAGTTGTATTTTCAGTGAATGGGATTATTTTCATGTGTAAAGACACTTAAGAGCACATTAAAATTTAAAAAATTGAAAAACTGTGTTGAGATACATGAGCCACTCCAAAAAAGCCACAATCTGATAGCTATTAAGTAATAAGAATGTTGAGAACCTTCTCATTGGCATGTCAGAGATAAGCCCCCAGATAGGCTAAAGCCCTAACCTTGCAAATGTAGCATTTTAATCAGTAAGTGTTCCAAGAGCCTCTTTTGTTTTGGGTTAAAGCCACCCTTTCTTGGACTTAGGCAGGAAGAGGCCCTGGATGATCCAATATGGCTTTTTCATTTCAGTTAATAGCACTGATTTCTGGTCAAAAGGTAAGTCATTTAAGTCTGTGTGTTTAATTATTCATTTATACCTCTACAGACCTCACCAAGAGGGCAGAGTAAGCTAGACACTCCTACTTGTGCATTGGAGCAAAATAATGAGATAATCCATGATTACAGATTCTTACTTCAATGACAGGTAATATAAAAGGCAAAAGGAACATTATGTGGTTCTCAGTTTCCAAATTATCTTTGCAATGACTGGCTGTATGTTTCTGTGGAGCTTGGTGGGATAACAGGATGCCATGGTACCAAACACTGGACCTGGAAACCTTATTTAATAAGAAAGAGTAGTGATCAACAAGCTACTATACAGGGCACCTTCTACATATGGTCATTTACATAGACCGGAAAAAGTATAATATAAAAGATCTTCACCCAAGACCTGTAGCATTGTTTACCTGGACAAAGAGAAGGCTAATCTCTTGATACGAGTTAAAACTTTTTTCTGTGGGTGGGGGGTCAATACGACACTTGTTTTACAAAGTAATGCACAAATGCATTCTTGTAAAACTTCAAACAAACCAGAAATATATAGAACATAATCTGAAAAATTACTCTTCCACATCCGTTCTTATATCATTCCAGGCCTTTATCCATCCTCATACATATATGTATTTGCATATACACATGTATCTTTTTCCCACATATATGCAATTATACCACATCATAGTGTTTTGCATCTTGATTTTTCCCCTCAATTAATAATGTCTTAGAGATACGTCCATGTCTATAGACAGAAATCTAACTCATTCTTTTTAACTGTTGTACTCTATTCCGTAGTATGGCTGTACCACACTGTGTTTACTGTCAGTTAGCACAGTGGTTAAGAACAGACCTCTGTAAACAATTGCCTGGGCTACAATCCTGCCCCTACCACACACTAGCTGTGTGACCCTGAGCAAATTACCTAACTTCTCTGCGTCTCAGTATCCTTATGTTTGCTATAAAGTGCTTTGAAAGTGTGCTGGCCCTCAATAAATGATTGATATTAATAGTATTTTTTCCCTGTCACAAACAATAATACCATTGACATCCTCGTATTTTTGCCTTCATGTGGAGATATTTGAATAGTATAGATTCCTAAAAGTGAAATTGTTGTAACAAAAGGTAGGCATACTTTAAATAGTTACAGATACTGCCAAACTGTCCTTTAAAAAGGCTATACCAGTTTATGTCCTCACCATCAGTAGAAGAAACTGCCCATTTCCCTTCACTTTTGATAATATTAAATATTATAATTTTTTAAATTTTTGCCAATTTAATGGGCAAAAAAAATGACATCTTGTTTTAACTTGTATTCCCCTAATCACTACTAAAGATGGGCATTTTTTGTATCTGTTTCTTCTGAAATTACCTGTTTATATCTTTTGTCCATTGGTTTTGCCTCTTTCTTAGTGATTTATAAGAGCTCCTCATGTATTATGGATAGTCCTCCTTATTATAGTATCATGTTAAAATATGTTATAGTTTGCAAATATTTTCTTCCAGTCTGTTGCTTGTCGTTCAGTTTGGTTTTGGTATCTTTTGTCACAAAAGTTTTTACCTTTTATTCAGTCAAATCAGTCAGTATTTTCCTTTATGGCTTCTGGATTTTGTGTCTGCGCTGGGGAAATTGCAACAAGCTACAAGGAAATATTAGGAAATGGCAGTTCCTAGCACTATCAGCTCAGCTCATCCCAAATTAGCTACAGAAAGGGGCTCCCTGTGCATGCTCTTCTCCGAGGGGTCTTCTGCCCTCACTCTTGCTGCTCTGCAACTCTGTCCCATGTCAGCTGCTTCTCTTTAACATTGTCTCTGGGGTATGCTGAGCACAGGTGAGACAGAGGGACTTGGACAAAAACTTTTGTTCAATACTAAGGAAGAACAATGGGGAAATAAGCCCAGAAAATCCAGGGCATTTAAACAGGCTGGCCGATCGGAGGGTAAGGCTTTGATTCTACCGCAACTTGCTTACTCTGCAGGACTTAAAAGCTCCACCCTATTTCATATGAATTTTGTCTGTGACTCTTTTGTCTGTCTCTTCATTCCCAGCCCTTTCTAAGTGGTTGGAGTCAATTTAACAGCCATTACCCAACAATGCCTTCCCAGCCCTCCTGAGACTTCTCGTCCAAACCCAGGGCCCAGGCCTCCCTCTTTGGTCTGAGGCCCCGTCTCTTCCATTCTAGTTTTTGATTTGAGGGATCTGCCTCTTCCCTAAGAATTAATTCACACTTCAGATGCAACCCTACCCTCTCCACCCATAGATAGGGCTGGAAAAGGACCATTTTTTTGTCTTTCAATCTAGCTCTGAGTAATTACTTACTTGTTTAATGATAATAATTATTATTTTAAGGGCTTACTATGGGCTAGGCAGCATTCTTTATAGAAATTATCTTAATTCTCCAAACAGCCTTTTGCTAATGGTAATATTGCTGTGCCCATTTTACAGATGGTGTAATAGGGACTCAGATATATGCAAATGGAATGAATAAACAAATTAACAAATGGATAGATGAAAATGATGAATTGCGAATGGTCTGGCCATCACGGATAAAAACTTTTCCCTTCTGGCCGGGCGCCGTGGCTCACGCCTGTAATCCTAGCACTCTGGGAGGCCGAAGCAGGCGGATTGTTTGAGCTCGGGAGTTCGAGACCAGCCTGAGCAAGA
>NW_012148596.1:938817-947121 GCF_000956105.1 Propithecus coquereli
G
The DNA here is from genome assembly GCF_000956105.1 of Propithecus coquereli. Classification (NCBI taxonomy): domain Eukaryota; kingdom Metazoa; phylum Chordata; class Mammalia; order Primates; family Indriidae; genus Propithecus; species Propithecus coquereli. The sequence continues at coordinate 938,819 of NW_012148596.1, forward strand.
GCACTAACTCTAGCCAGGGCAACAGAGTGAGACTCTGTGTCAAAAAAAAAAAAACAAAAAACTTTTCCCTTCTTGCTTCATGCCACCAAGCAACTCGTGCTGGAGCTATTGTAATGAGATGCCCCGGCGCACATAAGCCAGGATTTAATAATGGACTCTCAATACAAAGATATCATTATCTTTGTAAACTCCACTATTACAAAGGGTACAGAGTTTAATGGTTTATGAAATAGACTTTCATGCTAAGTTTCATTCATGGTTCTGGTCGTAATTCCTAGGGTGAATGAGAAAAGCACTGAACCTCTCTGTGAGTCAGTTTCCTCATACACAAAACAGAAATAATGACGCTTGGTTGTCATTAAGACTTCTTAAGATCCCCAGATGAAAGATACTGTATTCATCCAAGACAAATTATTCACCAGCATACTATGAAAGACTCTCAGAGGAGAAAGATCTGGTCATGGTTCAGCAGTGTGCTTAGAGGTAAATGTTAAGTCACTCCAAAAATATACACATTGTGGACATATATTTCAGAAGAAATGACTGGATCCTAGAAAGCTAAGCTTAGACTCTGGCCCTGCCAGTTTGTCAGGAGACCTCGATGTCATACCTGGCAATCTCATTTTCTCCCTTAGTGAGATAGAAATGGCACCAGGATGCTCTATGTGATTTCCCTGCTCAAAAACCTTCATTGGGTCTTCTATGACTATACATAAAATCCTCAACTTAGAATCCAGAGCTTTCTATAGGTGTCCACAGCCTCCCTTTACAGACTTTTCTTTCAATGCTCCTCTTCACTTTTTCTCAAAATGAAGCACACGTAGCTCTTCCCTCTTTGGTGAAGCCACTTTCCAGCCACGTGGAATGGCACCTCCCTGCCCTTCTCTGCCCATCGAGCTCCTGCCCATCCTCCACAAAGACCTCCTCTTCCTTGAACAAAGGGCTTGACACTTACCGAGTTCTGAATCCACTTTTAACAAGATATTTAGCAAAGTGCTTGCCTCACATACATGAGAAGAGCAATATTTTTATTCTTCTTTCAATGTTTTTGACATCCAGAACTTGGGTCTGTTATGTGTCCAGAGTAAGTTAGTAATTTCCCATTGTTTGCCATGAAGAGTGCCTTCCTACTGCACTCTCCAAGCACTCTGGTCCAGTAAAACTATAAACTGTGTAGGATGCATTGTCCACAGGACAGACCATGCCATTCCCACCTCTGCCTTTGCTGGAGCTGCCCCCCTCCCCTGTCCTCTCCTTCCCAGGGCTCCCCTCACAACCCACGCTGAAGGCACTCTCCTTTCAGGCCAGTTTCCTACCATCCTGCTTTCCTTGTAAATTCAGTTCTAGCGCTGTGCTAAGTTCTTTGGTGGATACAAAAAGGACTGAGTATGGGTTCTTCCTACACAGAGTTTGCAATCAAGAATTGTTGATTCAAGCTGGGCCTGCTGGTGTGTACCTGCAGTCCCAGCTACTCGGGAGGCTGAGGCAGGAGGATCGCTTGAGCCCAGGAGTTTGAGTCCAGCCTGGGCGACATAATGAGACTCTGTCTCTGAAAAAAAAGAAAAAAAAATTAAATTAAAAAAACTTGTTGATTGAATACTCAGTGCTTTTTTTTAATGGCTGAATATATAAATGAAAAAGCACAAATCATCGTAATTCAAGAACCATAAGTGCTCAAAGAGATTCACAGATAACATTTCTATGAGAACCCAAAGAATCCTGAAGGAAGAGATGTCTTCTAGCAACGGGATCAGAAAAAGGAGGTGGCATGTGACCTGGTCCTTAGGGTTCAGCAGGGTTTGGAAATGGAAAAGAGAGAACAGTCCTCCAGGCAAAATGAGTGCAAGAGAGAGAGTATGAAGTAAACAAAAGGAAAAAGAAACGATGCCTAGAGAACAGGGCACACAAGTGGTTAGACAGAGAGTAGGGGGTAAGTGAAACCAGATCAGAGGAGGCCTAGAGGCTGCACTGACTTGCAATGTGACATCAAAGAAGCCACTGCAGTCCTGTCCGCCAGTACTCACTGTAACTGAAGCTGTTGGCATAGGATGCCATTCAGGTCTCTCCAGCTGCACCACCCTCTGATTCCATAGCCCTTTGTGGCAGGCGGGAGAGACCTCTCCGCGGTCATGGGCAAGGTGGAGGTGGGACTTAGAAAGAGTCCTCAGCCGCAGAGTGACAAAGCAGAGTGGAAGAAAGCCAGTTTAGAGGGCATTTTACTAATCCACAGGCCACCATTTGTAATTAGGTAGTTTATGATCATGATCAATTAAAAACTTACAAAGCATACAAGAAAGAAAGCTGTAGTTTGAGTGATTGGTCATTAGAATACAGAAATATACTTAGTTTCCATAAAAGCCTGCCTTATTGTGAAATGAGGAAGCACTTTAAACTTCCTGGCCTTTAGAGTGGCACTGTGATGGCTACGGCTGCCCTTGTCATATTCCATTTGCTGCTTTGGCCTCTAAGCAAAGTCGGGGCCTCCGTGGTGGAGTCAACCCAGAGGAGGCCGGCCCACTGCGAGTGAGAGCTGTGTGCCAGGCACACGGGCTGATCAAGGCCCACGTCTCCGGGCAGGATGTGACAGTGGGGATGAAGACACTTGTAGTAGAGTCGGAGAAACCTCATTTCAGGCCTTGCTCTGTGCCTTTCTAGCTGTGCAGCCTCAGGCCAATTAACTCACCTTTCTGAGCCTCAATTTCTCTCTTGGGATTTTTGTGAGGAACACATAAGAGAAGGCTCATACGGCATTCAGCGTATTGAACAGGTGATCCGTATAGGCTAGCTCCTTCTCGCCTGGCAGAAGCTAACGGAATTCCACGCATTGTCTCCTTCATTTATTCGCTCAACAAACAAATTTATGTGCTGGTAGCACAATGGTGAACAACAGAAAAATAATCCCTGTTGGCCCTTACTAGGCTTATAATCTAATGGAGGGGACAGATATTAAACAGCCATCTATTGGGCTGTGTGACCTTGGGCAAGTCAACCTTGCTGAGCTCTAGTTCCTCGATGGTAAAAGCTATGCCACGGAGTTGATTTCAATATTAAAACAAGAACATGTCTGTGAAGGGGCTACACGAATATGGGAATCTGGATACCACTGCAGTGTTTTCTCTGACATCCTGCAACAGCCTCCAGCTTGGGTTCTGGGCGTGGAAGAGGAGGAACGGGGGTGTTAGGATGACCCTGGGGTTTCAGCGGGCTTCATCGGTGAAGTAGCAAAGATGGATTATTGTATCTAAATGCTGTCAGTTTATTTTAGGGTAGATAAAAACGAATGATTTAAAAACAAAACAAAACCAGAAGCAAGTTAATCCATGGTGATTCCTTTGCCCTGTTCCAGAAAAAGAAAGAAAGATACTGTGGCAACTACTCGGGAGCGGAATGCAGTGGCCACGGGCTTCAAGCCTTTGGATTTCTATTGACATTCCCGCTGACCATGTTTAAACAAGGGCTGTTACGCACACAGACATTGTTTGCTGTGGCCCAGCAGGGCCGACAAGGGAAGGCCGTTCAAACTTCTACATGAATCACCCCTGTGAGAGGAGGTGGGAGCCAGGTGTTTGGAGGAAAAGAGTAAACTCTGCTCTCATCACTCCGCCACAACCCTCCAAGAAGTAGCACCGAGACTCCACCGCCCGGATTGAGAGCTGAGAGCTCGGAAGAGCTGAGCAGAGCAGAGGTGCTCCGGAAGGGAAACCCCAGCCCCAGAGCTTCGTGCTCTGGGAGTGGCACGAATTTCAAGAGTGTCAGACGTATCAGCCTCGAGTATAATCCCCACTCCCACTTCAAGACAGCAAGAAGGTGACTTAGTGATGAGCACAGCAATAGTCCCTCCCAGCGCCTCCAAGAAGGAGAGCTGGCACTTACGGCTGCCTCTGTGGCAGTATCCTCAGTACAAGTCACGAGTGGTATTTCATGGGGCTATTTATCAATCAATAAAGTGACTTGAATGCCTACCATGCATCAGGGACTCTAACTGGCACCAAGGGGAACTCAGAGATAAGAAAGGCAAGGTCATGGACCTCCTGATTTGGGGAGAGAAATGAGACACATATGCAGGCCTGGCCAGGAGCAAGTGCTCCGTGTATTTATTGCCTGCATAAAGGATGGACTGAATGAATGAATCGTACATACACACAAGAAAGGCACATAGTACAGAAGAAAGAACACAGGACTTGGAATCTGAATACACAGTTGGCACCTGGCTCACCCACTTCCCAGCTAGGTGGTTCTGCTTGCTTCCAGATCCATGGTCCACCTGCTCTGTGCCCCATGGTGACCTCTGTAGATGCCTTCCCAGGGCTCCCTTGTAGTCTGTCTTCCGGCTGGGCTCAGCCCAAAAGGAGTCCCTGGAAAGAGACTGGGGATGAGGACAGGGTTTCTTCCCCTCCCCGGGCCTCTGGCAGCGTCCCTGCTCCTCAGTCCCTGCACTCCCACAGGCTGCATCCCACTTCTCACTGGGCCCGAGGAACATTATGTCCTGCCCCTGCCCTTTGACCTCAGCTTCTCACTGTTACTGATGTCTGGGTGCCTCAACACTTCTGTCTTCCTTTCATCCTGTCCAGACCTCTGGAAAAAGTTCCCTCTTGGAACTAACCACCTGAGTTAGTTCCGTTTCCTGCTGAGACCCAACTCATTCAGTAAATTAGAGGAAATCATGGAACTTCTCAGAGTGTCAGATTCCTCGACTATGAAATAGAATAATAATACTTAGTACTAGTGCAGTGCCTGAACATTGGCCCTAATAAATGTTGGCTGCTTGAAAAAATCAATGAGTGAATAAGTAAATGAACAAATGAATGAGTGAATGGCTAAGAGGACTAATGACGAGGTGTTACTGTACTAGGTGTGAAAATATTGGCTATTATAATTCCTATTAAGTGGCAAATGAATATAATAGCGTTAACTATCTTGATATCCTAAAATGGGCATGGGTCAAGAATCAGGAAATCTGATTCCATTTGTTAACGGTGTGGTCTCAGGAAAATTATTTTCCCATTTTATGCCTCTGTTTCCTCCCCTGTAAACAGAAGAGTTGTAGGTAATAACCTGCAAGTACCCATCCAATTTGGACATCCTATCAAGTACTAAGCATTCAGGGGACTGTACAACAATCTGAGTTGCGGAAGATGGGGAAGGCCGTGGGGAGGAAGCAGGAACTTGAAGAATGGAACGATAACTGGGACAGCAGAAGGACCTCCCAAGGGAGCAAGCCTGGGGGGTGGAGGGTGGCTGAGGCCTGTCCACGCTAGTGACCAAGAACATCGGGCTGGAAGAGAAGTTGCCCATGGGACATAAAGGAAAATGGCTGGGGACAGAGCCTGCATGAGACATAAAGGGAAAATGGCTGGGGACAGAGCCTGGGGACACATATGAAGGCCTTGACCATCAGACTGAGAAACTGAAAGGAACTGTGGAAGGAAGGAATCTGACCTCCTCGAGGACCCAAAGCTAGCACAGAACTCGGGTTCTAGTTTCCTCTGCTGACCCACTGAGTTGCCATCAGGGTCTCTGTCTTCATCTCCTGATGGCAGCTGCCTTCTCCTTTTTGTGATTCCTTTCTTTGAAGGTCACTTATCAAAATAGGGATGGAGGAAAATTTATTGAGTGAGGAAACCACTGGGTAATGGATATTTTTGGCACCATTCAAATCTTGGCAAAAGACCCGTTCCTATCGTTATCCTGCTTGCATTTTAAAATATGTTTGTTTGTAGCAAAGTCAAAGGCATGATCACCAAAATAAAGTGATGTTTTTAAGTTATTGAAAAACTATAAATCCAGGGAAAAAATATAATGGGCCTTGAACAAGAATAGTCACTGGAGGATACTAGGCATTAAGTCAAAAGTACTTGAAAAAAATGATAAAAATTAACAATAAGGATGATAATGTAAAACTACTGTAAGACACCTGCAGTTATTTGAAAAATGTGGCTAGCTGTGTAAGTTTAGGCATCTCCCTTCCCTTCTTGGGCCTCAGTTTCCCCATATGTCAAATAAAGGAGTTAGACCCAACGGTGGGCTCTAGAAGACTGTTCTGCCCTGATGGGGCCTGTGGGTCCCACATGGCTGCTCTCTCTCCCCTCTGTTGGGAACAGCATTCCTAGGAGGGCACAAGAGAACTGGCATCACTTCGTTTCGGCTCTTCTGATGTCCATCCCCTGTGTGGCCTCTCAGAGCGCAGGAGCTGGAACACCAGGGCAGCTGCTCAGTTCTGGCACTTTGGCTGTGGCCAGAGATGAAAGGAGTCCACATCAGCCTGCAATAAGGCTGGACCTCTGGGTAGAGGTCATCTAGACATGTGCCGGCCTCACCGCCACTGCTTGGGACAGGACTTGTTCCCTCCTGCAGATGCTCACCAGAGGAGCCCCTGAACATTTGTCCAGTCTCCTGTCCACACCCTGCTTGGCACTCACAGGGGTCATTCCAAAATGCTCATCTGCGGTTACTATTATTCTCCAGCTCAAAAATATGGTGACACTGCCTTGTTGAGCTATAGCAATGCATCCCTGAGAGACACTCGGTCACTGGAGTTTGGAGAACGCAGCTTCTCTGTCTCCCTCCCCCTGGCTTCCTCCTGCTGCTCCAAGAAGTCCTGCCGGAAAGGAACCTGTTCAGCCTCATCGAACCCAAAGGACCAAAGAACTTTTTTTTGTTTTTTTTGCTTAGTAACGCCAAGAAATGTCCCTCAGAACTGCAATTCTCCACAATACGCCCTGGGTAACACCGCTGTGTAGGTTAAAATCCCAACTCAGTAGTGTTTAGACAAGGCTTGCCTCAGTCCAGACCCTGACAACCCTCTGCCTCGCTTCCCACTGCCCCTCTGTGCACCCTAAATTCCAGCTCCACTGAATGATGAGTTGGTAGTTGACGACGCGTGTGTGTGAGAATGTTGCAAAATATAAACCTGGAGAAAGAAAAGAAATACAGAGCCTTAAGCAAGCATATTACCTGAAGGATCCTAGGTCCCAGGCCACAAGCACTAGAAAAGTTAAATTATACTCATGATTTGCTCACTTTTCTGTCAAAAAACTAGGCAGTTATTCCCCCTCCAGGCCTTTGCTCCTGCTGGTCCTGCGGTCTGGAAACTTCCCTCTTTTCTTTACCTATGAAGAATGTATTCATCTTTCAAAGCTCTACTTAAGTGCCAGCTCATCTGTGAACCCTCCAAAATTCTGTATAAGAATTTATCACTCATTGCTCTGAGTTCTCATAGCATTTTTCATGAACTTCTGTTAAAGTACTTTTCATTCTACTCTCCCCGGTATGTATAATAAAAGCTATGATCTATGGGTAGCCCTCCGTGCCACTATTAGGTGGCAGGCAAGAGGCTTCCTGGTTAAAAAGAGATAAAGACAATCCCTGTTGTCTGTGCTTCTGTGTCCCCTCCCCTAACCTGGGAGCCTCTTGGGTCATCACGTCCTTGGAACCTTCTTCCCATATACTGCTCCAGTCCGAGTCTGTCTCAGCCACGCATGCGGAACTAACTCGTGTATTTACTTGCCTCCTATTACGATAATCTGTTGAAATCAGAAAAAAATGGTTCTGAGCCCTAAAAGGAGAGACAATGATGAATTAGCAATAGTTCCCATATTAGGGGTTTACTTATTTGACAGTTAGACAGTCCGAAAGGAAATTGAGAGCAAGGAAAACGGACACAAAAAGTCCCATCTGAATAGGCAGAACAGATAGGCATTTTAGGCTTGCGTTCAAGTCTTTTTCTTCTAGACCCAATGCTACAAACCAATGTTGCGTTAGAAAGGGCGGATGAAAAGTGTGGGGTAGTGATGAGGAGGAACTACCAGCGACAACAGGATGTGACAGTGAGCGGATGCCACAGAATCAACACGGAAGAAAAACTAATTTGGGGTCATTGAGTGGAGGGGCAGACAGTCCTGTGAACTTCTACCGTCTCAACCACCATGGACATCACGACACCGTGGTTCAGCACTGACCGTCACAGAGATGCCTGGATTATCAAGAAACGTTAAACTACTTGTCATACCCTCTCTCGAAAGGAAGCCAAGTATATGCAAGCTATTTGGGAAAAATTTCTTTTTAAAAGAAATTTGAACAAGTGATTGTTCAAAAGGTTAAGATTTCCCCCGAGATAGCCTCCCAGCTCATGCCTCTTGTTCTCAGGTCTTTGCTCAAATGTCATCTTCCTGAACACCTTGATCTAAAGTGCAGCCTCCAACCCCGCCAACTGCCAGCACTACCCGTCCACCTTTTTTACCATATTTTTCTTTGTACCAATTATCACCTAATATAACTTAGTGTTTGATTATTATCCACGTCTC
>NW_012148596.1:947906-959717 GCF_000956105.1 Propithecus coquereli
ACACACACACACGACATTCTGGTTCCTTCTTGTAGCTTAGCTTAGATCTTATCAGCTCTTTCATGTAAAGATTTGACAAGTCTGGTCTGTGTCTCCTTCAGGAAATTCTTAGAAGTAGGAGATGATGATATTGATTAGAAGTTACGGTGTTTGCCATGAGTGAGCCTAGAATCAATATTTAACCACTGTTTATTGGAATGTTGGAGGCAGCTATTGGGTTCTGAAGAGTATACTGGACATGGAGCCAGAAAACTTGGGTCCTAGCCTTGGACCCATCCCTTAAAAGCCGATTCTGGCAAGTGACTTAACCACAAATAGCTGGTTCAGAGGTCTTTTTTACAGGACTTTGTGAACTATAAAGTGCTATATAATTTTAAGGAATCATCATTATTTTGTTGAGAAGTAAAAAGTACATTACATGGCACTAGAAAGGGATGAGATCTTTATGACTCATGACTCTTGAAATGCATGGCTATTAATCTTGATATCCAGGCCAACTGGATACGAAATTTGTCTGACCTTCATTTTTAGGGCCTGTTTCATCGTGTGCAAAAAAGACTTCTACCTAGTTCCAAGCTGCTGGGCTCATTTCTCTGACTCTGATCACAACTGATAGGGTCTGTAGGTCTGCGGCAGTAAATGGGGATGGATTCTGCTTGATCCTGCAGCCTCACCTGATGGTTCTCTAAGAGTGGAACTTTAAACTTTATTCATTCACTCATTCATTCACTCACTCAACAAATACTTACTGAGCATCAGTTGGTGGCAGAGGCTGTACTAGCCACTGGGGATAACAAATGGAAGAAGACAAAGTCTCAGTACCATCAATGATCAAAGCTGAGTCGGAAGCAGACTTGCAAACACGTAATTGACGTACACATTAGGAGCCACAAGGAGACAGGAGCAAGGTGCAGGGGGCCCACAGAGGGAGACCTGACGCACTCTGTCTGGGCTTCCCACAGAGAAAATGTTTCAGTGGGACTTCAGAGGAGAGGTAGGAGTTAGCCAGGTGGCGTGGGAGACAGGAATGGAATAAAGTAGGGAAGAATGCGAGAAGACCCTGAAGCATTTCACTTTGGCAGTTTAATAAGCATTGATTGAACACCTATTGTATGCTAGGCATTGTAGAGGAGAAGGCATGAATGTCAGGGAAGAGGATGGAGCTGATGAGGTTAGATTTTACAGTGCGTGGATGCCATGATCAGGACTCTTTGGTGGGAACCTGTGATAGTGAAAGGCACAGACTTATGGCATTGTTACAGCAGAAAAGAAGATTACAGAACATGATCCTTTGTGTGAAATTATGTACCTTCACCATTCTGACATTCAGGAGATATGAATAAATGCTAACTGTATAGTAAACACTAAGGATACAGAAACAAGTAGGACAGAATCCCTATTTCTTAACAAAATACATCAGTGAAGTGTAATAAATGCTACAATTACAGTAACACCAAGCAGGAGGACTTCATCTAATCTGGGAGGAGGGATGGGCAAGGGAAGACTTCCCAGGAGAGGTGACACGTTCAGCTGAATCTCTAAGGGTGAACAGGAACTGTGCGGGTGACTGGAATGGGAAGTGTTCTAAACAGAAGCATATAGAAGGTCCTGGACACCAGAGGAAGGAACTGGAAGAAGACTTCTGTGTGGCTTCAGTCATATAGCACTCAGAGCCTGAGGCCTGTGGAAAGGAGTTTGGGCTTCACCCTAAGGGGAGCTATGGGTGGATTTTAAACAGGGAGCAGCATGACAAGCATTGTATTTTGGATGTGTATCTATATCCACATAATTGACATCTGCCACCTCACCAGCTTGTTTACAAAATAAAGTCACCCTTCCTTAATACTCAAATCATAATGCCCAGAAGCCCCCACTCACCCAAATTAGGAGAAAGATTCTATCTCTGAGATTCCCTGCTCCAGGTGTTTCTGAAGATAGTCTGTGAATCAGCCCCGCCCCCCTGGCATGTCCTTGCTGCCACCTCCCCAAGAACACGAACTTGGCTGTGTCCTTTGAGGCTGACCCTTCTGTGAATGGCCAGCTTCTGCTGGCTGCATCCAGAGTGGCCTCACTGCCATCGCTAGAGCAGGGGCTCAGGATCTTCCCAGAGCAGTGACCATCCGGGTACCTTGAGGAAACACCCAGTCCCTTCTGTGGCCACGTGAGCACCTCAGGACCCTCCTGCTGCCTCCGTGGGAGCTGGTGTGGACCTCTTTCATCTCAGTGTCTCCCCAAGAGAAAAGAGCGGACCCCCCAACCCCTCTGTCACATTCAGAAGAGGTCCCCCGCAGCAACTAGGCCATGACTGTGACAACTCTAGAGGATCAGCTCCTCTCTGCAGTGAGCAGATGGCTATTTATCAAAAAGCATGACAAGGCATCCTGCGGCCATGGCAGCAGACACTGTGAGGCCAGCCCACAGGCTCTGTCCAGAACAGCATTCCTCTCTGGCCTGGGGGCGGGGGACACAGCCCTGCTCCTATCCAAAGGGTCAGTCCTAATTTCTTTCATGGCCGTCCAGATGGGGAGCGCCTTTGGAGGACAGAGGCCACTGTAAATAGCTCTCACTCGCCATCCACGCTTTGGTGGCTGTGGTCGGGGCAGCTCCTTTCCACCGCAGGAAACACTTCGAGCCTCCCTAGGCAGGTCCTGGGCCTCCCCTATCCCTAAGACCGGCCATATTTCTTGCCCAGCATTATCCACTTTTTGGAATAGTGACAGTGGACATGTCCATTCCTTCAGGGATGTGGTGCCCCCCAATGACCCCAACAGAGGACTGATACTGGCATATTTTACAAGATAAATGGGTACATATACATAGAGAAATGTCTGGAGGGCTGTTTCCCCAAATTTAAAGCAGTGCTTCTGGGTCTCAGGGTTTTTTTATAAACTTCATTGTACTTTAGTAGATTATTTGATTCTTTTCTCATCATGACTATACATCGTACTTCCGGGAAAAGAATTCAGGCTTTGGAATCAGATAGTCTTGACCTATCAGGTAGCCTTTGGTGAATCAGATCATGAGTTTCCTCATCTGTTCAGTGGGAAAAAGAACATTTCACAAGGTTTAGAAAAATTCAATACTATTTTTATATTTCTAATATTTTCATTATTCATAATTAACATAACTGTACATAAATACATCAGTGTGATTACGTTGTGTGTCCTGGTGAGTTTCCTTAAAGGGGAGTCCTTTTTCCCTTTTTTCTTTGTTTATCCCTCCCTGCCCCTCTAGTCTGTCCCACTGTGTCATGGTTCCCGGTCAAACCCAGGCCCGCGATGCAGCCCACATAACTGTGTAGACAGCCTAGAATGGACCTTTCATGTTTTTCGCCATGATAATACAATAACAAAAGCATATAGAGAGACAGATACGTATATATACCTACGTAAATATATGTAATCATATAAAAGATTTGTTGATCTTTTTAAAAAAGAGATCATATTACACCAAATTTATGTATTCTACTTTTCTTAACAATACTTTCTGGAACTCCATCCAGTCACTTGGTAAAGTTCTGACTTTAATGTCTCCATAATATTTCATGATTTGAAAATGATATAATTTTTTTCATTTGCTTCCATGTTTATCAATATTCATTTTGTTTCTAGTTTTTGCCACTATGAAAAATTCTGTAACACATGTGTGCACGGGTATACACACACATACACACACACACACACACACACACACACACACACCTTTGTTATATTGATGATTTTATTTCTTTGCAATAGATTTTCAGAAACGAGATTTCTGGGTGAAATGGATATAGCCACATTTCTAAAGCGTGCGCCAAAGTGTCTCTTACATACTAATTGCTCAGTAAAGTGATGTCTGCTATTATTCTTAGTATTAGCTGGAGAGTTAAATTTTGAAAAAGTTTAGTCATTTATTAGCGGTCCACTTAGATAAACTACATTTACTTTAAAGAAGTAGGTTATCTGTAATGAGCGAACTGACTCTCCTTTCCTTGTTTATACAAAGCCAAAAGGAAACGGGACCTCGCTGGAAAACCAAAATAGACGTGCGAGTTTCCCTCCTCACTTCCTCCCTGCCATTCAAACCCATTTCCTCGCGAGGCAGGAACTCACAAGCCAAAGGCTCCGCTCCCATAATTGGAGGTTCTTGTTTTGCATTTTAAAAAAATTGTTATCAGCTTGTTTGCATATCTGACTTGAAAAACAAAAGGAGAACTGGTTGAGGTTTTCCAGTTGTGGAAAAGCAGTAAGGAGCTGACTCTAGTCTTTCGATGAGATGAGTGAATAAGTTGCTGTGTCTGCAGCCCCCACTCTGCCCTCTCAGGGCAGGCACCCGCGGGAGAGATCAGGCGGTTCCCAGTTCGAAGGGTCTCCTTGTTGTATCAGCCGCGCACAGTGAAAACCGAGGCTGCAGCTGTGAAGAGAGGACTGTTTTGCAAGATGCAGACTTGGTGGATTCTGGGCATGAGCGCTCCCAGGCTGTTTGACTAAACATCCAAGCACGACAGATTTCTAACCCCGGACTGAAATGGAATCTTGCAAGTTGGCTGAGGGCCAGGTGCTGGGCCCTGGACACAGCCTGGGGCCTGGAAAGTGAGATTCTGGGAGAGAAAAGGCACATCCACAGTCTCAGTGGAACGGAAAATAGGACTCTCCGTGTGTCTGCAGCTTTGTTCTCTTTCGTCTGGACACCAGTGGGCTACGGGAGGCTGGGCAGGCCCGTGTAGGTGTCCTTCCTTCCCAGCCACCAAACGGGGCGCCCTGTCCACACCAGCAAAACAAGCTTCGCCTGCCCAGGCTCCTTCTCAGCAACGTCCAGCTCTTACTGCCCTCTTCTCTGTCTGCCTTGCATTTTCAGAAGGCTGAAGACTGGACTTCTCGCTTTCTGGCTTTTACATCCATTTTGGGCCCCATGATAATCTTTTGGACAGAATTCTACTTTCCTAGTTTGACCCTCATCACCTAGATTTTCCCACTTTGATCCAACTCTAGTTCTAAAACTCTAACCACCCCCCAGGCTCAGGTTATCCTCTTGGAAGAGGATTGGGAACTACAGTGACGGGGTCAGGGGCTCAGTCTGCAAGGTGGAGGCCCAGACAGAACTCAGTTCAGAACCAGAGAAGGAAAAGCTGATTGATACTTACATGCCAACTTTAGTCCTCGCTTGTTCTGCATCCATAATGCCTTGTGCTTCAGAGGTTCTAAGGCCCAGTCTTTATTTATGGAGCATCTACTTCGAGCAAGACCAGGCCTGAAATGAACATTGTTGGGAGACAAGAATGACCAGGTCTTAAAGTATCAGACCGCATCCTCGTCCTCACAGAGCTCAGAGTGTAGACTTGGAGAACCACATGCCCGGGGAGAAATGTCTCAGTTCAAAGTTAGCCGGGCGAAGGAGGAAGTGGTATAAGAATTCAGAGGAGGAGGCTGTCCCTGGGGGCTGCGGTGGGGATGACTTGGGATCAAGGCCCACCCTCGACAGGTGAGGGAAGGAAGGGAGGCAGCAGTTACTAAGCACCTACCATGTGCCAATGTTAGTGTGAGAGCTTTGGCTGGTTATCTGGTAATTCCTGGGATTGGGGTTGGAAGAGAGAAGGGAAGAAGCCATTTCGACCAGGGAAATGGTACAATTAAATACTGACAGCATGATCTGAGCCGTGGCTAAATCTGTTCAAGTTGAATGTTTGTATTGACAAAATACACTTCTCTGCCAGGGCAGAAATAGCCACAGTCCACCTGTCAAATAGCTACAGAGCAAGTTTAGTTGGCTTACTCCAGGGTCATGATGAGTTCTCCGAGCACCTTGAATGCTTTGGGCACTGCGGAAACTGTGATATGGGAAAAGATCATTGTGGACCCAGGGGTTTGCTGAGGTCTTCGCTTCACATGCTCAATGGTTTCAGGGTAAGAAAGATTATGGGAACGTTTATGGCCTTATTGAAAAATCTCACCAAACATTATTTCTCATCTCATATCTAGAAAGAAGAGTGATGGAAAAAAAAGGAGAGAATTTTAAAAATCAGACAATATATGTTTAAGTCCTTAATACCTGTATTTATTCCTGGAGTTTGTTCAACACATGTTTTCTCCCAGGAAAACAGGGATAAACACAATTGGTAGGGTTCTGTTCCATGTGTTTACAGTCTAGTTGGAGAGGTAGACATTACATAAAGCAACACACAAGTAAGTATGTGATTGCAAAGGCCATTCTGTAAAGTAAAAAAAAAATAGATCCAGGTGCCACGCGAGAGGGAGGACACAGGGGTCCTCTCTGGGCAGGTGCTGAGACCTAAGCCTTGAGATATCCAAACAGGCCGAGTGGGGCAAAGGCGTGCGCTCTTGGGCAGACCACACAACCCATCAGAACTTATGACACAGAGATGACATGATACCTACGCCCCAGGGTTGTCATGAAGATTAACACATTGACTGCCACACTAGAAAAAAAAATGTTTTTCCTTGGGGCCACAGTGTTTTATTACGAAAACAGAATAAAAACTTTGAAAACAAAATCATCCTTTCTAATTTAATGAAAAATTTGTTGTGTTTCGTTTTCTGTGCCCATAGGTATGGTGACTAAGGGAAAGAGACATGTGGGGTACATATGCTTCACGAGGCCCTGCGCTGAAAGCTAGCGTGAATTAAATACGACTCACATGGCAGTTAATGTGTTAAATTATTTCATGTATCTAAGTCACCTGGCCTGGTGCCTGGTACATACTGGGGCACTGAGCAAATGTTTGCTGAATCTGATTGGCAAGGCCCTCCCCGCCCTTGCATTCCAGGGTGCCCTGTTTCTCTCTGACTTTGACCCCAGAGAACCTCAGCCTTGCTATAGGTGCCCACTGTGGCCTCTCTGGCTATCTGCTCAAGCGGAGGAGCGTTGGGAACAGGGCCCTTCGTGGACCCTAACCCTGCCTTTCATGTGACGCTCGGTGCCTGGAGTCAGCTCATAGACTGCTTCCCTCTAGGAGGAAAACCGTCGGCTCTTTCCCACCCATCCGCACGGAAGACAGAACAATCATCTGAACTAGAGACAGTAGGTACCTGGAAATCCTCAAACAGAGCAAATCGCCTCTTTGCTGTGCTTCGGGGTTATGATCCACGTCCACCGTGGATCGGCTGATCATCACTCGTGACTCTGAGGGCCGGGTGGACAGGTACCAAACCAGGCTATCTCACAGATGCCATGGAGACTCCAGGGGGAAAGTGACATCAGGGGATCTAGTTCTTCGTCCACCGTGACACACTGCATTGTCGGACTGAGAGTAGGTGCCCACTAGGGGAGAGGGCAGAGGACTCGGGGCTCACTCCCCTGTGTTTATATTCCTCTCTGTCACCCTCAAGTGCAAGCCCTTACTGTGTGCTGTCCTTTGTCAACACTGTGCTGGGCCCCGTGAGGCACTGGCCTCTTTGATGGTGGTGTTTTGAGGCCTGCAATGGCAGAGAGATGCCACCGGGGAATGAGGGTATTTCCAGCCATTGCTGGAGACTGACCCGGAACCTGAGCGTTCCCTGGTCTGGGTGGAGTGCCAGGCCTGTGGCAATACAGTTAACCTTTGAAATGTGATCTGTCTACCATGTCTGGGCCACAGTCTGCCTAGGGGACAGCCAAATGAAAGGCCCGACTTCCTCCTTCATGAACCGAAAGTTCCAGAACAAGAGGCAGAACCTGAGCTGTCACCGAACCTGTTGTGGGGAAAGCTGTTCCTCTGCGTTCCCTGCTGTCATCCTTGGGGCATTTCTCACTTGCCTCCTCCATGCTCGGCTGAGGGCTGAGCGCGTGGCACCCCCAGGAAGGATCTCACAGCATGCCTGCCTGTCACCTAGGAGACTCCTCTCAGGCCACCCGCTGCCGGGTCCGGCAGGTCTGCCCCATGTCGGCTTCCGCTCCCACATTCAAGCCAAGTGTTTCCAGGCTTTAAACCTTCTCTCTTCCAAAGATTCTTCCTCCTCTGCCAGACTAACTCCTCTGCCTGATCTTCAGGTCCCAGCTGGGCTGTCGCTGCCCAGCAGCCCTTCCCCTGACCTCCATGTGCTCTCAGGGAATTGTGCACCACACATTCTTGTCATTAGCTCTTCTTTGTCCGTGTCCCCATTGGTCCACTCTGCAGCACCTGGCCTAGTCCCTGGCACATAGTAGGCCCCGAAGGGTACTTAATGAATGAATGGGAGTGATCTCACCTTTCCACACCCGCAGACACACCTGCACCCAGACCTCTGCAGTCCCCACCCCCACTGGCCTTGCACTGGACTCTGCAGTCCTCCCCTCTGACACCTGCCTGTGAATTCTACTGCCTCTAGGCCATCCTCTTCATTGACGCCTTTGACACTTAAACGGAAACATGCTGTGATTTGCTAGGTTTCTGCTGCTTCTTCGTCTCTTATTCCACTGACCATCACTGTGACACACGTGAGGGGCCTCTGGAAGCACAGATGCTGTAGATGTGTGTCAAGATAGGTTAGGGTGGCAGATGGGGGTCCGATGCTGGTGGGCTGGCCCACGAGGATTTGCTGGCAGCTGTCTGCATGCCTTCCTGCCCTTCGAGAATTTCAAAGGCGAATAAATCAGTCATTGCCCTCCAAGAGCTTAGCTTGAGGGTTCGGGGTGGAAAACACAGCTAACACAAAGGGCAGATCCAGAATGGATACCAATAACAGCAGGTGTCATTTGCTAAGCATCTACTGTGTATGGGGGGTGCTTAATGGTCACCACCTTTCATTTGTATAAAGATCTTGCAATTTGTGAATTAAAAAACCCTTTTACAGGTTCCGAAATTGCCCCATATACCAGAGAGTAGAAGGTTCTGGGACCAGGATTTGAAACCAGATCTTGCCAAAGAAGGTTCAAAACTTATTCCTTAACAAGATGCCACTCTGGAGGCCTAATCTTATTGTGCCCATGTGCTTTTTCTCCCAGCCCCGGCGGTCTTGAGAGGACAGTCTTCTCTAGGGGACTCTCAGCGACATCTCTCAGTGAGCCAGGCTGAGAACACCTGTGTCTAATTTGGGTGGTGACTCAGAAGTCCCATTCTCGAAATAGGCAACGCAGGCCCACACGAACTGTGGCCCCCTTCTTTGGCCTCATAACAATAAACCCAAACTTCCGACCCTATTGTCTGTGATCGAAAAGAAGCAAAGCAGTGGCACGGGAAGAGCTGTTCCCAACCTAAACCTCCCACCCAGATGATGTCAGTGGCCACAAATCAACACAAAGATTATCAAGTGAGAAACAAGCTGAAAAAACAGAATTCACCAAGCCTTACTACATGGAGAGGATGTTTCAGGGGGTGTGTGTGCGCGTGTATTTTTAGTTCATCCAAATTGGGACCAAATTCACGTCTTTCACCTTTACTTTCTCAAACCAAAGGAGATCCCACTGAGATGCCCGTCAGTTGGGAGGACCCGAGGGGAGGACCCGGGCAGGAGGGCTGAAAAAGTTCTATTTTTCCCACTGAGTAAACAAGTCTACAGTTAGGAGCAGGGAGCAGGACTTCATTCTTAATATACTTGGATGGAGACTCTATTTGTTCGAAAACGATTCTGTTTAAAACTAATACCAACCACCCGCCCCGCCCCATGGATCTCTGGGCCATCTGACATCTTTGGAGTTCACTCCGAACGACACACTGCGGCAAAATTCCACCGCTTTAAATTAGAGAAGAGGTGACACGGTGGAAAGAACGCTGGCCTGGGTCAGGGGGCCTGGCCCCCGCCTTCGCCCCGGGCTCCCCGGAGAGCTGGGACAGGCCCTTCCCTGACGCGGGCTGGCCCTGGAGCCGTGGTCTCTTCCTGCAGCTTGTTTCTCTCTCTTGAAGTGCTTCCTCCACAGACAGTGCAGCACTCTCTTGAGGTCTCTGTGGCATTTCTGGAATGTCCTTCTTCCCCAGTGCTGCTGCTTTCTCCTTAGCATGAAGGCCGGAAAATAAAGAGGCCTATTTATACTGGGCTGGGCCAACACAAGCACATCTCATAGCTGAGTATTTACGACTGTTAGTGTTGCAGAGACAACCTGTGAATTGCCTGGCGCCTCTCCAAGAGTGTGGCATGGAGTTGGCACCACCTCGCACTGGACTGGGGCTGGGTGCTGCCTCCCAGCCAGGGTGCCTGCAGGGCCCTGTGCGAAGCTGCAGGGCTTGCTCTTCCCCTCCCCCAGCTTCCTAAAGGAGACCCAGCCCCTGAGAGCTGACCAAGCGCTGCTGTATGCAAGAACTCATTCTCTCTCCCGGAAACTCAGAGTGGCTCGTACTGTCCATGTTGCTACACACAGCATAGCTCCAACACACTCATTCTGTGCAAGGTAACAGACTATTCTAGACAACCTCTGGGGTATCTGCCCCTCCAACATATTCCCTTGACTTTGAGAATTGACCCCAACCACAGCCAGCTTCATGCAGTGTGACCCTGTCTCGTTCCAGCCTTGGTTAACTGGACCAGCGCCGGACCAAAGACCCACAGTAGAATAAGCAGATACTCTCCTCTGAAGTTTCGATTCTTAACCTCTGTTGAGCCCTTGTGTGGGGAGGCCTGGGGCAGCCAGGACAGGGGAAGCCGAACTTGTCATATCAAACAGAAGCCACTGAAGCTCCTCTGCAGAGCCAATGATGAAAGTGTCACACGATGACCCCCAGAACTCCAGACAGATAGTTCTGACAGCTTTCCTATTCCAGTCACTCTTGGGGCCCTTTGGTTCCCCGAGATACTGCTATATCTTTTTGTAACAGAATGTTCTATTAGCGCTTAAATTTATGTAGCCCTATACCCTATGAGAATTTAAAAAAAAAATTTTAATGGGAAAATCTACCAACTGCTATCTGGCGAGACAAAGACAAAAGGCCACTGCAGGGCGGATCCTGAGTGGCCTCACTTAGTGAACATGGGGCCAGCTTTGACTTGGCAAAGCCAGCCCCTCCAGGTGTTCTGCAGAGCTCCAGGAACTGGGGGCGGGGGGCAATTTGGAAAGTGACCCAGGGATCTTCAGCAAGGGAAGGAGACCCCGCTCTAGCTCTTCTCCTCAATATTTGGAGGTGGGAAAGCTACTGAGATAAATCAGAATGTCCCAGCCAAAACCAGTGTTGGAGAAGGACAGGGAGGCCCCGATGGCTGCCGTGTGCGTAAGAGAGCGCCAGCGCCTGAGCCAGCTGTTGTGCTTCCTCCGCGACTTCCGAAGGCAGCTTGCAAGAGCATCCTGGTGGCCTCCTTGCAGTCGGCTTGTCCAGGTTAAGGCAATGAGACCAGGCCCTCCATCCCCTCTGGCCGCCCCATCCGTGGTAGCTGGAGCTTGGGGCTAGCTGGACTTAGAAGAGGAATCCACCGGGCTTCATGAAGTCCGTATCGCCATCTGAGACCTGGCTTTCACACGCCAAAGTGGAGACCCCAGCTACACTTCCGATAACTTCCCCATCTTGCTTAACAACTTTGGGGGGGCTGTGTTCCTGTGACTGAACGAACCTTGTGCAAGTCACAAACGCTGGCGGATGCTGAGTACAGACCCAGGTCTGTCCGACTCGAAATCTGAGTGGCTTTAGGTCCAGAGGTCATTCCACGTCTCCCAGCTCCTCTCTGGCTGCCTTCAGCAGAACCCCTCAGTGCCGCTAAGTGACTCGAGCCCCGTTAGTCCAAGGGGATGCGGCAACAGCGCCCCGGGAGCCTGGTAGAAATGGAGAATCTCGTCAGAACTCTGAATCAAAATCTGCGTGTTAACAAGTTCCCTGGTACCTTCCGGGAGCCCTGATCCGGATTCGCTCCCGCAAATCCCCGTAGTGCTGCGCTGTGGACCCCAGTGGGCCACTCTCCTAGACCCTCCTAGACCCTGCCAATAGGACCTCAC
>NW_012148596.1:962277-964666 GCF_000956105.1 Propithecus coquereli
CTGGAATGAAGCTCCTGCCAAAACTTCCTCTGAGTGTCCCTGTAAAAGAGACACAGGGTAATGGAATGGACCATGGCTTCCAACACAGTATTGCAAAAGACCCACAGACAACGTGCAAACAGATGATGCTCGTAGGGCATTTCCAGAAAGTCAGAGGCCACCGGGAACATCATAACTCAAGGAAGGCGTTTCTGCCTTTGATGCGCTGTGTGCTCTTAGGACAAGTACAGGAAGAACCTCATGAAAACATGGCTTCCCCGGCATCTCAGAATCGCAGCAGAGCCCTCGGAGTGGCTTTCCTGCAAGAAGCCGGTATTTCCATTAATAGTCTGTGGATGGCTGGCATTTAATTTTAAATGCCACGCATTTAAACGCATATACATATATGTATACATATACACATATATGTATGTGTATGTGTATATGTATATATGCATAGTTTTTTATGATTACAAAAATAGGACTAGTGCTCTTTGTAGAAAATTTTGAAATTCAGAAAAACATGAAAACAAGAGAATGCCAGTAACGGCAATTCAGAAAGATATCCTTGATTAGATCTCGCTACATTTCCCTATCTATATGTGATCTATTTATACATATACATCTGCATATGACCCTAAGGTCATTCCCCATGTCTTTTTCTTTCCATCCCAAGCTTTTTTATTTAACAAAATTTTCTTTAAGTGTGTTAGGTAGACTCCAGTACTACAGGAATTTAATAAGTATTGCACGAAGAAAGAGAACTATAGTCAAATAAGTTTGGGAAATGCTGAGTTAAATAGTTATTTTTTCTTCTTCCAGGGCTTGTTGGAGCCTTTAATGTTCTAATACTATCAAACATTTCCAAAACAAGGATGAAGGGTGTAATATTCCTCAAACATATTTAACTATGGAACATTTTCCTGCAGACATTATACAGAACTAGTGTTTTGAGAAACACACTTAGGTAAATGGTACTTAACATATGGTATATCTTATAATATGTATCATGCCATTAAATGTCTTTCAAATGTATGGCTTTTAATAGCTGCATACTTTTGCAGTGTGTGACTATTCCAAAGTTCTAGAAGTGCAATTAGTGGGTCAAAAGCCCTAAGCCTTTTTAAGGCCTTCTCAGGAGATTGTATCAATTTTGTAGACAGTAGTAAAAGAATCTAGTAATTCACTGTTCTGACCCTCACTAGGTGTTATAATTTTTGAGAATCTCAATTTGAAAAAAAAAAAATGGTATCTTGATTTTTAAAATTTTATTTTCTGTTTGTTCTGTTGACCAGATGTGCTAGTGAGTATAAGGACCCTCAAAGATGTCCATGTACAAATCCCCAGAACCTGTGAAAATTCTACTTTATGTGGAAAAAAGTACTTTGCCAGCGTGATTAAGTTTACAATCTTGAGATCTGAAGACTGTGCTGGATTATTTGGCCCTAAGTGTCATTTCAAGGGTTCTTATAAGAGGGAGGCAGAGAGATCGCAGGAGATGTGATGACAGAAGCCAGAGGTGAGAGTGACGTGAGGAAGGGGCCACAGCGGAAGCTTGTGACTTCTAGAAGCTGGAAAGGGCAAGGAAATAAATTCTTCCCTCAGAGACTTCAGAAGGAAGCAGCCCTGCCAACACCTTGATTTTCACCTAATGAGACTGATTTTGGACTTCTCACCTCCAGACAATAAGGAGAGGATAAATTTGCATTGTTTTAAGTCACTAAGTTAGTTTGTGGTAATTTGTTATAGCAGCAACAGGAAACTAATACACCAGGGTATTCGAAATATATAAAGAACTCCCACAAATCAATAAGGAAAAGACAAACCATTAGAAACATGCTTCAGAACAGATCCTTCAAAACAGGATATGTAATTGGTCATTAAGCATATGAAAAGGTGCTTAACCTCATTAATTATTGGGGATGGGCAAATTAAAACCACACTCACCAGAATGACTAAAATGTAAATGTTAAAATTTGATAATGCCAACTGTTGAGAAGGTGTAGAGCAACAGGAGCTTTCTTACTCTCGTGGTGGGAATATGAATAGGTAAAATCATTTCGGAAAACAGTTTGGCTTTATCTAATAAAATTGAAGATAACGTACTATTCAACTAGCAATTTTATCCCTGAGTCAATATCCACCAGAAATGTATGCTCACCAAGAGACATATGCGGAATATTCATAGCAGCATCATTCATACGTACCCTCAAACTGAAAGCAACTCAAAATTCCATCAACAGTAGAGTAGATAAAAACAATTATGCTGTGTTCATACGATGGAATACTATGCAACAAGGACAATGAAGGAACTACAGCTAATGCAATCACGTGGATTCTCACAAGCACAATGCACAGCAAATGAAAGCAGATGCAAAAGAACGCATACTTTAGAAAATTTATAAACAAA
>NW_012148596.1:964716-1006493 GCF_000956105.1 Propithecus coquereli
GGGACCTTCCTCTGACCTCCCAAGCTGACTCTGTCCTCACACCCGCCCCCCACACACGATGCTTAGTAACATTCATTGAATGCACAATTGTTGCCCACACTTAGAATTACTAGAACAAGAACATTTAAGGAAATGATGAAACCTTGGCCTGTCCAAGTCAAACTGACTTTCTGATTAGGAGGAGCCCGGCCTTCAACGCCCCTGGAGAACTGTCTGTTCCCCTCCTTTGCTGCCGGGCTGCAAACATGTATGACCCATTTAACCATGCACAGTGTTTGAAGCCACACAGAGAGGGCTTATGCAGGCTTGGGTGGGCGGCACCTCAGGGGCGGGGTGTTTGATGTGTCATGTGTTGAAATGCTCCCCACTCCCCTCACTTTTATTATGATTTTGCTTGTTAAGCAGACATAATCCATCAAAGATTAGGACTCTGCGGAGTTTCTGGGTCGAGTGATAGAGCACAAGTATTTCCCTTTCCAACACTCTCTGCGCTCTCTGTGATATTTCTGTCTCCTATTCACAAAGTAAAGCCAGGCTGCACTAAGCTGCCCTTCCTCCCTTGGCTGTCTTCGAGCCTCATGGTGTCTGAAATAGCTGTGTTTGTCGTAGCAGCGTGGGATTGTTGCCTGCTGTGATAAAGAGTCCCTTCCCCCCAAATGGCCACCACTCCTCCTGGGAACTTTCAGGCCTCTGACGAGGGCGAGGGCGAGAGTCTCAGGTGGGCCTGTAGGGGCTGGGCAGGGACTGTCTGGCCCAGGGTGGCTCCTTCTCCTTAGGATCGAGGACAGATTTGAGAGTCAAGCTAAGGCTCCATGGAGCTGTTTCACCTCTCTGAGCAGTAGTTTTCTAACATCGTTTAGTTGAGGAGAGGACTAAATGAGATACTATATGAAAGGTGCTTGGCCCAGATCAGACCTTTAACAAATGATAATTCATTTTTATTCGAAGTGTGGTTCTTACCCACTCTCTCTGGCCCACAGCTGCCTCCTGCCACTGCCCCATGGCCAAGCTCTGGGAAGAAAGTCCAGAGAGGCAAGGCTCCCACCGCGCGTCCTGCTCTGTGCCTACCTACTTCCTGAGCTAGGCTCATTGGGTCACCTGCTCCCTCCCGCCCTCCTTTGTTCGATAAACATTAAACGGGTTCACCTGTGCCCGAGAGCCTGCACAAGGCCATGGGATGGTAAACACGAGGAAGGCATGGTACCTGCCGTCAGTACACAGATCTCTACAGGACATGAGTGACAGATCTGTGTACACTGTGAGTTCAAAATGCCATGAGCTGGAAGGGGAGAGGCCTGACATTCACTGGAAACTTCCAGAAGGTTGTTCCTTTTGCTGAGGCTCAGTCACAGCTTGGGCTGTTGGAAGCCCCTCGCCCTGCTCCTGTTTTGTTCAGCTCTGAAATGTGGCAACACTGTACTTCTAGCAGGATTTAGAGGAGCTTTACCTTATCAGTGATGCAAAGGGAGCCACTGAGGCCAGAGACCTGTATCAAGGAAGCAGCTAGTCACCTGGGAAAGCCCAGGGACATGTCGGGAGCCTCGATTTCCCTTGTGTTCACATGGGACCATGTGTTATGTAAGGCGTCTTCTGGTTCTGACATTTTGGAGCCCAGAAAATCCTAAAAGCTGATTACTATAAAGGGATGGTGAGTTTGGGTCTAAATTTCCTGGCATCTAAAACAAAGGGAGGGACCTATAGAGTTACAGAGTTTTCTTTTTCTGACAAAAGAATGCATGCAAATTGATTTGCAAGAGCACGGCATTTTCCTTGATTTCAGTTTCCTGGAATGAAGCTCCTGCCAAAACTTCCTCTGAGTGTCCCTGTAAAAGAGACACAGGGTAATGGAATGGACCATGGCTTCCAACACAGTATTGCAAAAGACCCACAGACAACGTGCAAACAGATGATGCTCGTAGGGCATTTCCAGAAAGTCAGAGGCCACCGGGAACATCATAACTCAAGGAAGGCGTTTCTGCCTTTGATGCGCTGTGTGCTCTTAGGACAAGTACGGGAAGAACCTCATGAAAACATGGCTTCCCCGGCATCTCAGAATCGCAGCAGAGCCCTCGGAGTGGCTTTCCTGCAAGAAGCCGGTATTTCCATTAATAGTCTGTGGATGGCTGGCATTTAATTTTAAATGCCACGCATTTAAACGCATATACATATATGTATACATATACACATATATGTATGTGTATGTGTATATGTATATATGCATAGTTTTTTATGATTACAAAAATAGGACTAGTGCTCTTTGTAGAAAATTTTGAAATTCAGAAAAACATGAAAACAAGAGAATGCCAGTAACGGCAATTCAGAAAGATATCCTTGATTAGATCTCGCTACATTTCCCTATCTATGTGTGACCTATTTATACATATACATCTGCATATGACCCTAAGGTCATTCCCCATGTCTTTTTCTTTCCATCTCAAGCTTTTTTATTTAACAAAATTTTCTTTAAGTGTGTTAGGTAGACTCCAGTACTACAGGATTTTAATAAGTATTGCACGAAGAAAGAGAACTATAGTCAAATAAGTTTGGGAAATGCTGGGTTAGATAGTTATTTTTTCTTCTTCCAGGGCTTGTTGGAGCCTTTAATGTTCTAATACTATCAAACATTTCCAAAACAAGGATGAAGGGTGTAATATTCCTCAAACATATTTAACTATGGAACATTTTCCTGCAGACATTATACAGAACTAGTGTTTTGAGAAACACACTTAGGTAAATGGTACTTAACATATGGTATATCTTATAATATGTATCATGCCATTAAATGTCTTTCAAATGTATGGCTTTTAATAGCTGCATACTTTTGCAGTGTGTGACTATTCCAAAGTTCTAGAAGTGCAATTAGTGGGTCAAAAGCCCTAAGCCTTTTTAAGGCCTTCTCAGGAGATTGTATCAATTTTGTAGACAGTAGTAAAAGAATCTAGTAATTCACTGTTCTGACCCTCACTAGGTGTTATAATTTTTGAGAATCTCAATTTGAAAAAAAAAAAATGGTATCTTGATTTTTAAAATTTTATTTTCTGTTTGTTCTGTTGACCAGATGTGCTAGTGAGAATAAGGACCCTCAAAGATGTCCATGTACAAATCCCCAGAACCTGTGAAAATTCTACTTTATGTGGAAAAAAGTACTTTGCCAGCGTGATTAAGTTTACAATCTTGAGATCTGAAGACTGTGCTGGATTATTTGGCCCTAAGTGTCATTTCAAGGGTTCTTATAAGAGGGAGGCAGAGAGATCGCAGGAGAGGTGATGACAGAAGCCAGAGGTGAGAGTGACGTGAGGAAGGGGCCACAGCGGAAGCTTGTGACTTCTAGAAGCTGGAAAGGGCAAGGAAATAAATTCTTCCCTCAGAGACTTCAGAAGGAAGCAGCCCTGCCAACACCTTGATTTTCACCTAATGAGACTGATTTTGGACTTCTCACCTCCAGACAATAAGGAGAGGATAAATTTGCATTGTTTTAAGTCACTAAGTTAGTTTGTGGTAATTTGTTATAGCAGCAACAGGAAACTAATACACCAGGGTATTTGAAATATATAAAGAACTCCCACAAATCAATAAGGAAAAGACAAACCATTAGAAACATGCTTCAGAACAGATCCTTCAAAACAGGATATGTAATTGGTCATTAAGCATATGAAAAGGTGCTTAACCTCATTAATTATTGGGGATGGGCAAATTAAAACC
Organism: Propithecus coquereli; assembly: GCF_000956105.1. Lineage (NCBI taxonomy): Eukaryota > Metazoa > Chordata > Mammalia > Primates > Indriidae > Propithecus > Propithecus coquereli. The sequence continues at coordinate 968,419 of NW_012148596.1, forward strand.
ACACTCACCAGAATGACTAAAATGTAAATGTTAAAATTTGATAATGCCAACTGTTGAGAAGGTGTAGAGCAACAGGAGCTTTCTTACTCTCGTGGTGGGAATATGAATAGGTAAAATCATTTCGGAAAACAGTTTGGCTTTATCTAATAAAATTGAAGATAACGTACTATTCAACTAGCAATTTTATCCCTGAGTCAATATCCACCAGAAATGTATGCTCACCAAGAGACATATGCGGAATATTCATAGCAGCATCATTCATACGTACCCTCAAACTGAAAGCAACTCAAAATTCCATCAACAGTAGAGTAGATAAAAACAATTATGCTGTGTTCATACGATGGAATACTATGCAACAAGGACAATGAAGGAACTACAGCTAATGCAATCACGTGGATTCTCACAAGCACAATGCACAGCAAATGAAAGCAGATGCAAAAGAACGCATACTTTAGAAAATTTATAAACAAATGTTTTTTAAATGGGCCAAACTAAGAAGTGATGAATGACAGAGTCAGAATAAACGTTTACCTTTGGAAGGAAGGAGGAAGTAGTGATTAGTAAGAGGCATGTAGGGTTCTGGCAATGTCTATTTATTCGTCTGGGTGATGGATGTTGACTAAGCTACACATTTATTTTGTGCCATTTTCTGTATGCATATTATACTTCACAGTGAAAAATTAAAAAAATATATATATATACTATTTATTTTTAACTCTCAATTCAGGGCCGTTGAGTTTTTACCTAATTTATCTTTTAGCTTAGTGTTTTAAAAATAAGATAAGATTTTTCTAATCGTTGCAACAAAAATATTTTCAGTAAAGTCTTTCCTTTTGCATCTTAGGATGTTCCATCTCACACTCTGTAAGGTCTATTGCATACAAGGCAGCTATTGGCTCTGTCTTGTCATTTAAACTTTTTAAATATATTCATTTACACAAAGTAGTCCATGCAGAAAAATATTAATGTTACTTCAAAACCATTGGGAACATCAGCTCTTATTCGAGTAATAGAAAAAGAAATAGAAATCAATTGCTATTCCTTGACAAGAGGACTCCGTTGTTTGCATACCACAGCCACTGTTGGCCATTCATTAAATGCCTTTGAGATTTCTGCAGCAAAACAATGCGATTATATTGTATCTTTGGTGATCTAGTGCTTCCTAAAATTATTTGACCAGGTACTCATGTTTTTAGTGTAGAATATATATTAAAAATCTCACACAATTAGTGTTCTGTGGGACGTACTTTGAGAAACATCTGATTAGTTCATTCTCCTAATTTTACAGTTAGAGAAACAGAAGCCAAAGGGGAGAGGTGACCAGCCCAGGATCCAACAGTGAGTTGCAGTTACAGGCCCTCTACGCTAGGCTGCCTTGAAAGGAGGGATTATTCAGACTTCGGTCACACTAACTTATACGGTGGGTTTATAATAAAAAATAGAATAACATCAATATCCAGATACCCACCACTCAGCCTAAAAAATAATACATTGCAAATATGGCCCAAGCCTTCTAAGTACCTCTCCCTGGTCACGTCCCACTTCATTCATTCCTAATAAAAGTAACCACTGTCTTGAATTCGGTGTTGATCTTTTCTATGTATGTTGTGTTTGTACTTACCCCACTGTATTAATTTGCTGGGGCTGCCAGAACCAAGTACCACAGGCTGTGGGGCCTAAACAACAGAAATTGTTTTCTCACAGTCCTGGAGGTGGAAGTCTGAGCTCAAGGTGTTGGCAGGGTTGGTTTCTTCCAAGGCCTCTCTCCCCGGGGTTGCTGACGGCCGTCTGCTACCTGTGTCTTCTCACGGTCGTCCCTCTGGATGTGTCTGTGTCCTAATCTCTTCTTCTTACCAGTCTCATTGCGTTAGGGCCCACCCTAGTGACCTCACTTTTATTTAATTACCTCTTTAGGGGCCCTGTCTCCAAATACAGTCGCATTCTGAGGTATTTGGGTTAGGACTTCAACATGTGAATTTCGGGGGATGCGTTTCAGCCCACAACAACCTCCTACATACTTACTTTCCTGTGGGTAGACTTTTTGGTATGATAAACAACGCTGCAACAAATATGCTCATACTAAGCTCTGTGTCACATTTACCAGCTAGACCTGAGTGTGTCTGCCTAGCAGTGAAATTGCAGGGCTATTTGGGTTATTTATTGACTAGTGTCTCACCCTTTTCTCGTTAATCCATAGTGTCATGTGTCAAGTTGCCAAATGTACATGGGCAACGTCTGGGCTCTCCAGCCCAGGGTCTGCTTGTCTCTGGAGGAATTTCCAAGGGAGAGGGCCTCTGTTATGGACTGAGCTGCGTCCCCTGCCCCCACCAGCTCCCAGTTCATATGCTGAACTCTTAATCCCCAGCAGCTCAGAACCTGACCTTATTTGGAAACAGGACTGTTGCAGAGGCAATTAGTCAAGATGAGGTCATACTGGAGTCGGGTGGGCCCCTAATCCAATATTCCTGGTGTCCTTATAAAAGGGGGAAATTAGGACACAGATGCCCACAGGGAGGACACCATGTGAAAATGAAGATGGCCATCTACAAGCCAAGGAAAGAGGCTGGGAGCAGATCCTTCCCTCATAGACTCAGAAGGAACCGAACCTGCCAACACCTTGACTTCAGCCTTCTAGCTTCCGGCACTGTAAGGAAATACGTTTCTGGTGTCTAAGCCCTGCAGCGCGTGGTGCTCTGTTGCGGTCGCCCTGGGGAACTAACACAGCCTCCACTCTGCTGTCCCACTTTTGAGCCTTCATCCCCATCGCCCTTGCTTGCACAGCCAGGAGTAGCACAGGAGGCTGAGTTAGGACTGACGCTCAGGAGCACTGCCAGCCACACCCTGCCCTCCTAGTCCCATGATTACGAGAAAGCACAGAGCAATGACACGGGCAGGGACTCCAAGGGTCTGGGTTGAGTCCTCGACCTGCCACAGAGGGCCTGTGTGTCTTTAACAAGTTACCAACCCTCTCTGGGCTTTAGTTTCCTCGGCTGTACAGTAAGGCTGTTGCTTGGGATCTTCTAACTGTTCTGTTTATAACAGCATTTTTAGGTCACCAGGAATAAAAATATTCTGCTTGCCTCCCACTTTCTGCAAACTTGGGTGGCAAAGATGACTTCAATTCTCCTAATTATCTAAGCCACAAATGACTCTGTCTCATCCTTAAGATGAGTTGGTTTTTGTTTTTTTTTTAAATCTGAGCCTCTGCCCATTTTGCAGATGGTTATCTGAGAGGCTATCATGAGACTGAGACATCAGGTGTGTGAGAGAGAGAGAGAGAGAGAGAGAGAGAGAGAGGCGAGAGAGAGAGAGTGTGTGTGTGTGTGTGTGTGTGTGTGTGTGTGTGTTGGATTGCCTGTGGTAGCTGCTTACCTGATTTCACAAGGATGCTGTCTGGCCAGGGTCACTCAGAATGACTGTGCCCAGATGGATCTTGGCCAGGTTTGAACCAGAGTCCAAGATAATGTATTTCCATCTTCCCTTCCCTAGACCAAGGGCTATGGAAACCATCAGACACGGAGCAGCTGTGTTGTTCCAAAAGTTTCAGGAGTGAACGTTGGTTCTATGGTTCCCTATTTGACATCTGGCCTTCATTAGGCCATAAAAAGGATAGTTTATGGCCCTTCTGATTGGAACAATAACTTTTACAATATCCACAGTGGCTGAGTGGTTATCAGAGGAAGGAAACCAGACAACTAACATTCCGTATCCTTGTTCTTTGTCATGGATGGTGCCAGCCATATGTGTTAACTTACTAATCTCACATCAACCCTGTGAGGTAGGTATTATGATTGCCATGTTTAGGCTTAGCTCAGAGAGGCTTAGAGATTTTACCAAGGTCACACAGCCAGCAGAGCCTGGATTCAAATCCAGGTTTTCTGATTCCTAGACCAGCATTTTTAAATTTTTTTCAATGTTGCCCAGCCAATTGGTGACGATTTTACTTGTTAAAATTTTGTTTCTTAGTTCAGTCAAACCCTGGACTGCTACGCCCCTTCAGGCTAGATGCCTGGCACACAGTGGTGGATAAAATACTGCTTCTGTGTTTGAACTGCCAAACTAGCTACTCTGGACAGCAACTGCTTTTATCAAGCATTTGGCAAAGGGCTGGCATATAGAGGTGCTTCATAAATATGGATTCAGAGTGTTAAAAGATACACATAGGCACATTAAAATTTTAAGTTTATCTGAGCATTCACCAATTGACAGATTGGGCAGCGCAAGCCTGCAAACTGTTCGGGGCTCTACCAAGAGGGCACAAGGGGAAAACTTCTATGAGGTGTTCATAGAAATGGGACAGAGAAAGTATTTGATTGGTTAAAGGGAAGAGTCTTTAGTTAGAGATTAGTTGGTAGTCTCTGATTGGTTAAGCTCAAGTTTCATTTTACTGTTTCCACTGAGCTGGGTTTCCATTGGCTTATGTAGGAGCCCAGGGCGCTGGGTTCTCAGCTTCATGGCCTCCCCACTCATTACTTTAACCAGAGGTGAGCAGCTGAACCCCACTGTAGCGGCTGTGCTATAACCTGGCTTTCTGTAGCTCCCCCGACTGGGTTTTGTTCTGCCTTCTGTGGGGGTTGGGGGGAGGGCGGTTCCTTTGGTGACACTGTGGTGTGTCTCCCAGAGGCTCCTGCCCTGAAGGACTTGCTTCCCTAGCAGCGGGAGCGCTGTGCACAGACCACCTCAGCCGCTGTGCACAAACCACCTCAGCCGCCAGCCCCTTCAGGGTTTGCCGCAGCTGCAGACAGCTGGTTGGTCCAAGGTCACGCGCTTTTGGGGTGGCCCGCATCCTGTGGGGAAGGTGTAAAGGCTTGGTTCTCTGGGCCCAAAGAGAGACAACTGTGACAGTCATTCCAGCTGCTGCGGCCCGATCCTACTTCCTTCCTCTGTCCTCCCCGGGGAGGTTCTGATGCAGCTGCTTAGCAAACATCCTGCCTGCAAACGACCTGCACCAGCTCCTCCCTGCCCCTGCTCCCTCGGGACAGTCTGGGAAGGGTGGCCCTGCACCCCTGAGCCTCCTCCTCTCAGAGCCCGTGACCTCTGGGCTGGCCCTGGCTGCTGGTGGGCTGCCACCTTGGGCGCTCTCTCAGGTGTTTCCGAGTCCCCATCTGGGGGCCGGTGGGGATGGATGGCTGCTTTGCTGGGCAATCCCCAAACCTTTGGACCTTTCGGTTGCTTGTGGTGACTGTCACCAGATGGCTTCCAGCACAGAGGGAAGCATTGTTTGTTGCTTCCACAGGAACTAATTTAGTCCGAAGACCTACCCATGGCGGGCAGTGCGTGGCTACATTTCACCTTCCGCCTTCCAGGTCTCTGTGGCACCCAGAGGGGAGCGAACTTACCAGGCATCAGTGAAAGACAGTAACTACACAAACGCAGGCGCTCAGGCTCCAGAAAACTGGTGTCGGCCGGCCTTAGCAGAAGTCCCCTGCTGAGGAGGATCAGAGATGAGAAAAGGTCATGATAATCCTTTCACTTTCACTTTATTATGATTTAGATTAAAGTGAGGAGTAGAACCTCCGTTAACTGAATTCCTTCAAAGCATCACAGCTGTCGCCCTGCCCTTCATAGTCTGCCTGCCTGCTCCCTGCAAGTAATAGAAATAAACTTCACGTAGTTTAACAACAACAAAAAATCCAGAAGGGAGAATTTATTTTAAGGTGTTTCACCAAACCTAAGGTCAGAAATGCTGCCGGGACCCAGAAAGGGATCGGACACATGATCTGGGATGTCTGTCCCCTGAATTCTGATATCTGTGTGTGTGCGTGCATGTATCTGTATGTGTGTACACATGCGTATGTGTCTTTCCCGGGATCAAGTGCCTTATGCTGGCAATTGGCCAATTCTCCATTCCAGGCTGTATATATAAACATCTTAATCAAGATACTAACTAAACTCTCTCTTGGACTCAATCCCAGATTCCTAGGAAACACAAGTTGATTGGTGGGTTTTGGCCAGATACTAACTTCTGATGCTCTTAGGCAGGCGCATGCAGCCCAAACCAGCTGCCAGGGACCCAACACCGTGGATGTGCTCAACGGCCCAAGATCAGTACTCCCAGCAGGCCCCGGAGCTTTTAGCCAGGCAGTTCCCTTTGCTGTCTGACCTGGACAGCAGTGCTGGCTGAGCCGCAGGCTAAAATCATTAAGCCCTACTGCTTTCCTGCACTGCACAGGAGGCGACCAAGAGCCTACACCAACATCAGTAAAACTTTCCCAGGCTCACCTTCTCTCAGATCCCTGTAAGGTGCAGTCCTGCCGTGGAGCATCCACCCCAATCGGGGACTAACAGAACTGTGATGAGCCCATCAGTGTTTAATAAGAAAGGCCACCAGTTGTCGAATGGCTTCTAAAGTACTAGGTGTTTTATATATTTCATCTCTATGCTTCACAACCAACCAGTCAGGAGATAGTATTATATGCCCATTTTATAGATCAGAAAAACTGATGCTCAAGGAGATTAATTAACTCATCCAAAGTCACATTGCTAGGGGGTAGAATTTAGGATTGGATTCAAATCTGGTTAGTTCTAAAGCTGGTAGTCTTCCCAGAATGATGTATCACCTTCTAAATAACGAATAGATCACAAAAACGAAATTTTAATAATTCGTAAATTGTATGATTCAGGATTGCCATGAGAGGCTACCTGAGGCCCAACTATTCATTGAAGCAGTGAAGTTTTCTGTCATCTGCAGCCCAGGCTTTAGCCTAGACCGATTCCCAGTAATTTATGGGATGGGGAGACTTCACTAAGTTAACTCACTTTTCCCTTCTCATGCTTATTAATTGCTTTGAGAATCATCTAGATCTGCAGTCTCCAACTCCCAGGCTATGGAACAGTACCAGTTGGTGGTCTGTTAGGAACTGGGCCACACGGCAGGAGGTGAGCAGCTAGCAAGGGAGCAAGGGAAGCTTCATCTGTATTTACAGCCACTCCCCATCGCTCGCATCACCGCCTGAGCTCTGCCTCCTGTAAGATCAGCAGCAGCATTGGATTCTCATAGGAGCATGAACCCTACTGTAAACTGTATATGGAGGGATCTAGGTCGCGGCTCCTTATGAGAATCCAATGCCTGATGGTCTGAGGTGGAGCTGAGGCGGCGATGCTAGTGCTGGGGAGCAGCTGCAAACACAGGTTATCATTAGCAGAGAGGTTTGATTGCACAATAAATGTGACCTGCTTGAATTTTCCTGAAACCATCTCCCCCTCCCCCCAGTTCTTGGAAAAAATTATCTTCCACGAAGCTGATTCCTGGTGCCAAAAAGGTTGGGGACCACTGATCTAGATGCTTGTGCGGACTTGGTACAGGCTTATGGTGCGAACCATGAGTCACATGGGGAAGGCATAGCAGGTAGATGCACAGCTTTCAGGCTCTCTGATCGAGGCACAGAAACAGAAAGGCCCAGCCAGTGGTCTGTGCGTCTACGGTGCAAGGGGGCACAGGTGTGGAGAGGAAAGAGCACTGGACTTTAGTTCAAATGCCTGGCTTCTAGCCCCAGTACCAGTGCCTGGCGAAGGTGGGACTCAGGCAGACTCACTTGCCACCCCAGGCCTCCAGCTTCCTCTTCTGTAAAGTGGCCTCATTAAACCTGCCTTGCCTCCCTCTCTGCATTGTAGTAAGGACGGTTATTGGCATGTAATAATAATAGTTAGCAGGGAATAATAATGGCTAACATTTACTGGCACTTGTCACAGGCTAAGCACTTGACTTTTACTTTCCTCACAACTTGAAAAGGTTGATCCTGTTATTAGGCCCATTTTATAGATGAGGCAACCAAGAGCCTAAAGGGTGAAATAATGTGCCCCAAACTGAGTGTGCCTGGACCCCGAGCCCAAACAGAGCTTGCCTTACTGGCCAGGATAGTGTCTATGCCCTAGAAGACCCTGCTATTGCTGCCATTCCAGGTAATAACACCCAGGCAGCCCCAGGTGTGACCTGCGCAGGGCGGGGAACTGGGTGGCAGCGGGTGGGGGAGGGCAGATCCTCTGTGCCCAGCTGCCTCTACCTTCCCACTGTCACCAAGGAAACAGCCTCTCCTTTGCTGTTGTCATAGAAACCATCTAAACTCTCTCTTTCCTCTCACCTTCACCATGGAGACAGCCAATTGGAAAGAAGTTCCTCGAGTGGGAGGAGGTGCAGCAAGGGAGAGGTGAGAATGTGCCTCCAGACGCTCCTTTGTCGCCCAGAAGCAGCATCCAGCAGGAGCCCAAACTGGAAATTCCCCCTCCGGGGAGGAATGCGGAGGCATTCCTGGAGCTGCGCAGGAGTACATTGTCACAGCCAGGATGTCCCTGGGGAAATGGGTTGGAAGAATTGTTTTCTGAGTTTAGTTCTAGAGGCTGCCTTTCTTTTAGTCACCCATCGTCCAAACCAAAGGACATTCCCAAATTCTCGTGTCTCACAGATGCTGAAATCTGCTAGGCCAGGTCTTTGTCTAATTTGTTTCCCACTTGCTGGGTGACATTGAGTAACTGAAGTCAGACTCCCAGGGGCAGCTGTCAATGAGCCTGAGGGGCTACGCCAATGGCTCTCGGGCCTCCAGAGTCCTAGGCCAGCACGAGTTCTTTAAGAAACACAAGCCTCCAGCCCAGGGTTGCCACATTTTTATTTTGGGAGATAAGGACATCGAAATTTGGAAGATGTGATGGTGAAGAGAGTGCATGATGAAATCAGACCAGCCGAGCTCGGGTCCCGGCTCCCCGACGTGCTGCTGTGACACACGCCCACTTGGTCTCCCTAAGTCCTAGTTTCTTTGAAAGTAAAATCGGGTCAATAACAGTGTCCACCTCTTGAGGTTCTCACAGTGATGAAGTGAGACACACTGCGCAAGGTTTTCAGCACGATGCTTAGTGCACGGCAACAATAAATGCTAGCAAATATCGTCACTGTCACCATCATTTCACAAAAGAAAGGATAGTTTAACCAAAAAAGTTTTAAAAAAAGGTATAATGTCAGCCAAAATGACAGTGTTAAATTTGATAAACTTAGCTTTTGGAAAAAGTCACTCGCTGACTCTGTTTCATCAGGGTAGACCTCAGAACCCCCAGCGGCAGTGAGATTGGGGTTCTCTTTCCTCTGAGAGGCAATGCTTTCATGGTTCTTAACGACCCTAACGAGTAACAGGAATGTCCACGACCCATGGCCAAAGATGAGTGATAAACGAGGGGCCCTTAGAGGCCATCCTGAACCCGGTTAGGCCCTGGCTCTACACTGCAGGGTGGACTATTGCAGGAAATGAGAAGAACAGACGTGACGTCCTTCCCTCCTCTCCTTTCTCTGTTGGTGACATCAAGTTTAAGCCACACCAGCAGTTAACTGAGACTGGACGGGGGATCCAGAGCCCCTAACTGCCCCTGCTTTGTCCTCCTGCAAAAGCTGGTTGTTTGGGCCACTTGGTTTCTGGCTTCCGTGTGGCCCCTCCCACCCCCACCCGGCTCCTTGACCTCGGGCTGGGAGCCTCTGGCTGCCGCAGAGCTGGACCTTACGGAGCCTCCTCAGCAGAGCTTATTTGGAGAGGCCTGTTCTTCCTCCTTAGGCTCCCTCTGGCTTTCCCTGCTGGGACTTGGGTGGTAGAAGCAGCAGAAGGATAAATGAACAGGCTGAGAGCCAAGAAGACTGAAGATTCCAGAATCCAGCGGGAAAAGCATTCAGAGTCAGAATGAGTAAGCAACTTCATCTCCGGGTCTTCACTTTTCTTTTCTGTAAAACAGGCAATCCTACCCACCTTACAGATGCGATGAAGTAATACTGGGACTAATAATGACAATATTCGTCCAGGAGTGCATCTGGGTTTTATAGGGCCTGAAGCTTATTCGATTTGGAGAGCCCTTTTTAAGAAAGAAGAATACACATTTACAAATACAACATTTAATATGAAAGGGAACATTAACTTACAAGAAAAAGTCACAACAAATTACAAGAAAAACTGAACAAATACTACAAAGATCACAAAATCCAGAAAAATAACATACTATAGTTTATTAATTGTCTTATATGCTTCTAGAATACTTTTTTTTCTACATATTTTTGGCTACATACATTTTGATAGCCTCTTCCTATTACAACGATTTTGTGATAGTATTTTCTATAAAGAGATTATAACAATAATTCAGTGTTTTCCTTAGCATGGCTGATCAGAAGTTATTTCTTATTATTGGTAGTTTCACCTAGATGTCAGTGAAAAACAAATTCTCTGCTTGCAGTTGGAATTCCATCTTCACGACTGGAAGAATTTTCCACGGACTTACTCTGATTTGCTTCTTCACAATCCCATACTTTTGCAGCCAGAACACATTCATTTCACAGTGTGACTTTCAGAACTCTACTTTCTGTCATGATGCCTGGTGAGTGGGCGCAGCAGGCCTCAGGAGGATCTCTAGAAGCCATTCCTTCCCCAGGATGGCTGGAAACAACTTACTGGAAGTGATTTTGAAACATGTCAATATATTCCACTAGCCCAAATAGGACGAATCTCTAGGCCCACTCCTAACAGTTGTGGAGCCCAGGACAAGGCTACAAACGGAGGTCTACATTCCATATGTTTAAAATAAATACTTGAAAGTTGTCAATCATGTTAATGAACTGTTAAATAGTGTCCCATCCTCCTACCTTGACAATCTGAAAGGCTGGGTTCAAATTTAGAACAATTGCATATGGGAATGTATTGGGAGGAGAAAACTGGCCACCCCCTGGCTTGCTGCCTGTCTCCTCCTCCAGGAGGAGGCGCTGTATTTGCACCATGAGGGCTCTTGCACATGAGTGTGGGGAGCCCAGGCTCCATGGCTAAGATCTGCCACTCTCATGCAAACAGCCACTTCTGGCAGCCCTCAGGCCTGGGGTTTGCACATCAAAGTGTGGGAAGCCTTTGGGAGGACATGGGCAGAGCCCCTAGCAGGCCCTGGTAGCACGACTGATGTTGTTGGCAAGGAATCCCATGTCCCCTGGGTCCCGTGTATCAATCCAGGTCTTCTGATAAGCAGGTGCTGAACCAGGGTTAGGGGTGCAGGAGGTTTCTGGGGAGCAACATTTGTGACAGATAAAAAGGGATGAAATGGGATTGGCTGAGAAGGCCTTCAGACCACAACGGTGATCTGAAACCTGTCAAGGGCAAGAGGGAGGAGCAGAAGTGGCGTGGAGAGCCCCTCACTGTCCTGAAGGGCTTCTAAAGTTGTGGTCCCCCCAGCAGGCAGTTCCGGAGCAAAGACTGCAGATCCCAGGAGTCCTGCGTCGACAGAGACGGCTCCTGGTGCGCTCAGCCACTGGGCTGCCAGGGAAGAGCCCCAGTGAATCATGAAGGCGCCTCAACAGGAGGCTGTCAGCCAACTGCACCCCTTGCCGCTGCTCTTGAAGGGACGTCTGAGCAACATGCTTTCATGACAGCCACAGCCCACGATCACCAGACAGGTTTCGGTCAGTGGCGGCCCATGTTGTTGGGGTCATATGTAGCCTCTACCTCTGCAGGTCCGCAGGCTCATGGCACGTGCTCGCTGACATCAGGCGGCTGAGTTATTTTGCCTACTCGGTTATTTAGTGCCCCTTTCGTGATGAACGCTTTCTGCTAATTGACATATAATGCCAAGATCTTCCTTCTTGACGCCCATTTCCATAAGCCTGTGAATTCCTTCTCCCCCAGACGCCCTTGTCTCCGGTCATCCAGTCTTCTAGGCTAGCCCCTGACCAGCCCTCCAAGTCATTTGTCGCTGCCATGAGTTCAGATTTTTCTCATGTTTGGCAAATTTTCCTTCCACATAAAGTGCATAACCAGGGACACTGCTTGAGTCCCTTGACTTTAATCCAGAACATAAGAGATCTGAAGTTGTCTCAAACATAGTTTTAAGGCCACCGTCATTTGCGATCTCAAGCAGTTGATCCTCTTCCCGCACAGAGTCGATCCACCTGGCTTATTCACAAATGGGTCGAGGATCCATTCCTTCCAGTTCGGGGGTCTTCTGTGGTTGGGAAGTAATGCTCAAACCCTTTCAAAAGCTGGGACAGGTGATCATGCACCAGCTGGGAGAGAGAAGGCCCTGCCTGGCTCAGTCTCTTTCAAAATCTCTGCTTATGTTTGAAACATGTCAAAAATCCCAGTGTTCACTCGTCACCTCCATAATTCCAGTTTGGTTTTGAACACAGCCACTTTACCCACCGATAGGAACACAGTTGTCGTTCTCTCCTGAAGTGACAGATTGAGTTCATTAAGCAGGTTGAATATGACACACAAGTTGAGCAGGTTGAATACGTAAGCAAGTTTTGCAGCCCATTCTGTGTCACTGATATGTGCTGCCACTGGTGACTATTTTTCTAAAAGGAATCTCTGGAGCAGCTCTCGTAACTCAAGAACTCTGGCCAGTGATCTACCTTTAGAAACCCATCTCACGTCTGTGTATGAGAAGACATGTGTGCTCTGCGTCCATCTCCTCACAAAGCTGAGCGAACAGATGTGAGTTAAGGGCATGTACTTCAATGTGGTTGATAATTTTAATCACATCCTGCAAAACGTCATTTAGTTCAGATGACATTTTTAGGCTAACCAGCATTTCTCTGTGGATGACACAGTGCATAGGCTCACATGGAGACGAGACCTCCTTGACCTGAGTAGTGAAAGCAGAAAGCCGTCCAGTCATGGCAGCTGCTCCATCCGTGCATAAACCTTTAGTTTTCCTGATATGGAATCATTCAAAGACTTGAATAGTTCTGCAGCTGTGGTGTTGGTTGGCAACAAAAGTCCACATGACATATCCCCATGCACATCCTCCTGAAAAACATATAGCACAAAAACAAGCACTGCTGTCTTCTTGTCAACATTGGTAGATTCGTCAACCTGGATTGCGTACCATGGTGACTCATTAATCCTCTCTAACAATTGTGCCTCAATATCCTCTGCTATTTCATTAATTCATCTAGTTATGGTGCTAGCTGAAAGAGGAACACGTGCCACCTTTTAAACTGCAGCCTCTCCTAAAAGTTCACGGCAAATGTCCTTAGCAGCAGGCAGATCAACTCTTTATCAGTAATAAAGGGCTTCTTAGCTTTAGCAATGCGGTAGCCACTAAGAATGCTGCTCTCAGTGCAGACACATGTGATGAAGTGGTGGCCTTCAGTAATTGCTTCTGTTCTTCGTGTTCACACTTTTGTCTTTTGAAAAACTCCAAAGGCTCGTCTTTTAATGCAGGGTGCTTGGTCTCCATGAATGAAGCAGTTTTGAAGGTTTCATGGCTTCATTGGATAGCCGGCCGCCACGTATTACACAAAGCAGCTTGGAGAATGTGAATCACCTGTTGCAATGAACCTGTAATTTAAGTAGGACTCTTGGTATTTTCCTTTAAACGCAGCTTTCATTTTGTTGGCGGTCTTAGCATCTTCTGCTGACTCCTCATTGGGTCTTTCCTCCTTTTCAAAGAAGCTCTCCAGCGACGTTTGTTTTTCGCTCATTTTTGCTAGAGTTAGCTTATCGGCTTAGCAAAACTGTGACTGGGATAAGTGCACAGTGCGGGAAAGTGGCGTGGACAGAAGTGGTAAATAAAATAACCGGCAGGCCACGGGCAGACTAAAATAAGTGCCGGATTCTGACTTAAAGACTGCCACCAGATGCAGCTATACAATTGAAGTACATCAACTAACTTGCCACTATAAAGCCTGCCACCAGATGCAGCTTAATTGTCACTTGCCACTCACTGGGTTGATATGAGTCTGCAAGCAATTGACTTATTATGGTCTCTGTGCAGTCAAACCTCTCTGCTAATGATAATCTGTATTTGCAGCCACTCCCCATTGCCAGCATCACCGCCTCAGCTCCACCTCAGATCATCAGGCATTAGATTCTCATAAGGAGCACGACCTAGATCCCTCGCATGCACCGTTTACAGTAGGATTCTCGCTCCTATGAGAATCTAATGCCACCAGTAATCTGACAGGAGGTGGAGCTCAGGCAGTGATGTGAGCGATAGGGAGTGGCCGTAAATACAGTTGAAACTTCACTTGCTTTCCTGCTGCTCACTTTCTGCTTCCAGGTCTGTGGCCTGGGGGTTGGGGACCACAGTGCTAGATCACACAGCCCAAGTGGCAGGGCTGTCTGCACCACAGCCTGAACCTGCCACAGGGCTCACTCTGCTCAGAGCTGGCAGCCTTCCATGCCACTTGCCAGTGGGGCTGGAATAGCATTCCCGGGTACGGAGCACGTGGCCTCTAGAACATGGGGGCTTATCAGGCATCCTGCTTCCTTCTTTGCAATAGAGGATGCAAAATGTAGCAATTTGTCTTTTACTTGGGAAGGGATGCCCTGGCATGGCCCCAATCACTGCACCCCTAGAAATGCTATTGCTGTGCCAGTCTCTGCATATCAGTGTATATCGCCCACCCTGTACAGCGTGTGTGCGTCACCAAGTCCTCTTGCGGCTAGCTACTCCTCTCTCATCCTGCCAAATTAGAACGATAGCATCAATTTAATGGATCAATGTGATGTTCTGTGAGGTGCCCAAACAAGCCAGATCTCTCCCAGCTAAATGAAGACAGAAAGCAAACGAGTGAATCAAACAGCCCCGGGGCAACACTGTAAATGTGAGTTGTTCATTCCAGGTGAATACAAAATATTTCTAATTCTCTTATCTGATTGGGATAAAAAAGAATGTACTCATTAAATCAATGGCACCATGTCATGTACCTGAGGCCATAATCATCTGCTCTAGCAGAGACACTACACTGGAGCTATCATGGGTTGAGTTTGTGAGTCCTCAATTCTTTTCTTGGTTCCTCCGGTTCCTGCAGGGCCAGACTGCTCAGGTAAGTGGAGATACAGTGGGGACCACCAGCCATGCATCCTTGAGTTCCTTGAGGGTGGTATTCATCTCCAGCATCCCCCTGGGACACGACATTGTTTATATTTTACTGTTTTGGCTGAGGTTCAGAGTGGGAGCTGTATCGGAGGTTTCCACTTAGCTTTTCCCACTATGATAGCTTTTACCCCACAGGCCAAAACCCAGTGTGGGAGTTCTTCAATGCCAATTATGCATTCGGGGACTGGGGAAACGACCACAGGATGGATCCGTGGACCCAGTGGGCCCACCAGAAGCTGGACTTTAGCCAGTAAGTACTCCATTTATGACCCAGCTCCTGTGATGCTTGGGGTCTCTGGATGTCAAGGTCAATTCAGTTCTTCAAACAGTCCCCAAAATATCTGAGTATTCGCCTTTCCCCAGTGAAAAGTCACTCTAGTAAATGGCCGTAGGTCCCGTTGTTTATCTGAAATCCTTACATTATAACCCGTTATGTTACAGGATTCTTTCTCTTAAGTACCCAGCCACCTCTCATCAGTGGTTTTCAGTTCTGAAACCTGAATCCAGTTCCGTTTATATACACACATACACGTGCACACACACTTACATGCATGCACAACCATGTTCATACATGTACAGCGGTACATTTATGGGCTGCCCACCTCTGAGGTGCTGTGTTCTATTAACGTCTCCCCCACTCTCTGCAGGTCAAGCCCCCTTGGCTGCCGCTCCAGCCTTACCAGTTGTTAACAACAGTCCTGAGCTCCTGGCCTCTCGTGGCTAAGCCCTGCTGCCTGGCCTCTACTGCTTCACGGGACCATCATCCCCATCGCTGTCAATTATCCGAGCTCAGCGACCTCTCCCGCCGTCAGCCCTGGCCTGCAGGGAACCCCGCAGGGCTGCTGCCCCTCACCTGGACTTGCCAGATACAAACAGGATGCCCAGTTATGTTTCAATTTCAGATAAACAAGGAGTAATTTTTAAGTATGAGTATGTTCCAACATTAAGTAAAAGTACTGTATGTCCCAAATACTGCGTGGGACATACTCATACTTAAAAATTACTCCTTGCATACAATGTATACTTTATCGTGCACCCCACCACCCACAGCTCCCACTACTCTTTCAGAGCCGGAATCATGGCGCTGCCTGGACTTTCCCGTGGCGCGGGCATCCTCCGGCGTCATCACTTTCTCCCAGGGAAAATTACAGCAATTGGGTTGCCACCTTATCCCAATACTTGGGACATACTTGTACTGAAAAGTATTTGTTGTTTATCTGAAATTCAAATTTAACTCAGTGTCCTATATTTTTATTTGCTCAGTCTGGCAACCCTACTCTTACACTCACTTGCCTGGTGGCCTTGGGGGATGAGGTGTCCTCTGGTCTCACAGCAGACGGCCCCTCCAGGATGGCCACTTCCCCAGGCCTTTTACCACTTCCTTCACCATCTGCTGTGCACTACAGCCATTTCAACTTTGCTCAGCTCGGGCCCTCGCCTTCCCTGGGCTTCCAGGAGTTAGTTGTAGCAGTGAGTGACACCACCCCCAGGGTCCTTACCAGGGTGTTAAATCCTCAATCCCAAGAGCACATCCCCAAGTCCATAATCTCCCTCCTCTGGTCTTAAGTCCCACCACTTTGCTCAAGCACCCTCACAGCCTTGCCCCTCCTTAGCTCCCTGGTACAGCAGCTAATTCTCGCAGCACCTTTAGGGGGTCCTCTCCGTCCTCCCTCATCAAACCCAGTATGTCCCCAGCTAGGTTACGCTGCCACTTAATCCTGGTCACTGTTCCGACAGCCTGGAAAGGAAGTGGGGGCAGAGCCTGCAGGGGGCTCCTGTTGCCCAATCGGGGAGAGGCCTCCGCAGGGTGGGGAAAGGAAGGACCAGCTCTTAATGGGAGAAGTGGGCCACCGCTGCCAGCTTTGAGGGTTCAGAGGGGTCTCAGGAACCGAAATCATCAGGACATCCACCGCTTGGGCCTCCCCACCGTCAGAGCAGGCTCCCAAGTCAATATCCCTGAAAAGTGTAGCAACTGGGAGGCTGCCTTGTTCCAGGCCCCCTCCCTGCCCCACAGACCACCTGGATCTCTTATTGCCAACTGATCAAGACCCCACACCCTCTCTTACTGCCTGCTTACGGCTCAGGCCACTCCCGATCTTGACAGTGTCAGTTCAGGTCCCCTGGGAGGCAGAAATGGAGTCAGAGTGGGCAGTGCTGGAGGCTGAGTAACAGTCATGCTTGTTAAAATGACAGGAGGAGGAAGCAGGAATGGGCAGGGCAAGGCTTCCTACCACAGTGCAAACCCGAGCCCTGGGAAGGAAAAGGGGAAGGAGTGGAACAGGCAGGTAGACTCAGAGAGACATGTCCCTTTGGCCCTGTAGACTCCCTGCCTGCAGGGGGAGAGTGCAGCCAGAGGGGGACAAGAGATGCCCGGTGAAAGCAGAGGCACACACTGCTCTTGGCCTGGCTGAGGGTGTTACACGTAGACCGAGCTCAGCTTCCCCTTGGCTAAAGCCCCAAACATCCACAGCCACTACCCCGCCACCCAGCACAAGGAGAAGTGTGGTGGAAAGGAAGTCTGAGTGGAAGCAGACAGTGGTCTTAACTGATTGTGGCTAAAATATCTTGAGTTTTGCGTATCTTACAAAAACATATGAATCCATTGCTTGAGTCCCTGCCAAGGTCTTGGAAGAGGCCCTTGCAAGCGAGGGGACCTGAAATTAAGCTTCATTAGCTTCATGGTGATTCCAGGTCTGTATTACCTATTATTATTATTTTCATTCTGGGTTAGGAGTTCCTATAACTTGAGGTCCTTCTCTTTTAGATGGCAGCTGAGGCTTACGGCCACCCTGGGAAGGGATGTCGCAGGAGAAGGCAGGCAACCAAGATGGCAGCTCTTGATTTTTGAGTTTCTAATTATCTCATAGCAGAGATAACAAAAAGGTGGGTGTTTTGTTTTTTGTTTTTTAAGAAAATGCTTTCAGTTACAAAAATCTAGGCTTTTGAGCTTCAAACTCCTAATCCTTGAAAGACTTAAAGAATAAAGTTTATGCATGAGCCACGGATTTGAAAACAGAAACATATCTCATTACTCAGAGTCATTTTCTAACACCCCAACGATCGCTCAAAGATTCCACATGCTGGCGTCAGCAGCTGGGGGGTGGGGGCAGGAGGAGCAGAGAAGGAGATGCAGTTTAGATGGATACTGCCATGTGACCTGAGGGGAGGGTCCTGGGCCACACCCCCAGGGAGTAGGCATAACAGAAACTCCAGATCCACTTGGGAATTTGACTCCAAGAGGACTTTAACCTTGCTTCCAGAGTGGAGTCCTGAAGTGGCAAGCATCATGGAATTTCCCCACCGGTCCACCTGAGAGGGGTACAATAGAGAAGGCTGGACCAAGGCAGTCCTGGGTGACACCACCACCACCACCACCACATTATGGGCAATGGCCCAATGTTTCCCAAGCTCCCTAGAGGGTTGAAAGAGAATAGGACCTGGGGGATCTTACCGTTGGGACAGGCACTCGTGAATTTGATCCAGCGACGAGAGACCAGATGGGAATAAGGATGCCTTGAGAGATGCCAACATGGAAGTGTGGATAGAAGCAACTGTTGCCTGGGCACCCTGGAAGCCGGGTGGACACACATGAAGCCTCTTGGAAACATTTTTTTAGGGGTTAGGTTGTGCTGGGATCCAGAATTGGCGGAACAAACTATGATCTGACTGAGGTAAAATTTCTGCTACCCATCAGATCAGAAGCTCCTCAGAGAAATGAAATGAAATTACAGACAAATAATGCTCCATTTCTTATACACCCGAGTTGGCCACCTGAGATTTCATATCTACTACACAGGACTATGGCAAGGATTACATGAAACCATCGCAGTCCCCCAGGATAGTTTCTGCCACCTAATCAGTCCAAACAGCTCATGGCTGGATATTTTCCATCTTCCCCGGGATCCGCTCCCCACTGACTCTCGGCTGCGGGAAGCTGACCTCATGGACTGCACGCCATGGGCGGGTTTGCCCTCCGACTTCCGGTAGGGTTTGGCCAATGGCAGGCGCAGCAGGAAATGGGAGGGGCTGGGAGGAAAGAGCGGTGGGTGTTCGCTCCCTGCGTTTGCCGATGACTGTATTTCCCGCAGTTCTCCTACCAGCGCATCTCTCCCTGGGGTTCTGGGAACCACTCCCTCTCTGCTCCTCCACGGCCTCGGCCTCGGATGCTTCACTATCCCTTCTTGGGGTCCCTTAATCCTGTGCACACTTCTGTAAATAGTCCCTTCCTTATGCTTGCGGGAATCACCTCTTTGGAGAGGGCCGCTGTTTCCTGGGTGCTACACTGTTGTTAGTATTCCTTTGAGTTTGAGAGCACATCTGATTTCCTGTGTGATCCTGTCGAGTCAGTGATCCATTCTGAGGCTGTTTCTTTAGCTGTTAAATGAAAATATAATACCCCAGGCTTTCCTAATTCAGAGGGATGGTGTGGGAATTAAATGAATCAATATAGGTGACAATACTCTGGACAAAGGTATGATGGTGCCTCTATTATTAGAATTATTAAAAGTAACAATAGTAATGAGATTGTTCCTGACCACAGATCTCCTCTGTTCCGTCTCTCTTCTCTCCAGCACCGTGGCAGTCTTTGGTCCGTGGCAAAGCCCTTGTCCTTTGTCCCAAAGTCCTATGCTGCTGAAAGATGAAACTGTGTAATCAAGATAAGGCACACAATTCTCAGAGCTGCTGCCACTACATTTGACAAATGCCACAGTGGGCCCTAGACTGTGTTGCAGCCTCTCAGAACAGACCCAGGCCTGCCCTTGCAGCCTCTGGGCTCTGTTTGCTGCCCATGGAGGCCTGCTGAGAACCAGCCTGTGGCCCTGGCTGAAGCCACCAAGCCTCAGGGTCCCTCCCACCCAAGTATCAGGTGGACGGGGCCTGGCTCAATGAAGACTGGTGTGGACTCAGGTTGCTCCAAGCTCCTGGCAGAAAGAAAACTGCTAGTGAAGTATGCATGGCCAGGTGAGCTAGGATTGCCAAGAGAGCTGAGAGAGAGGAGAGCAGCCCTACCGAGGCAGTTTTAGTTTTCCGTGCCTATTTCAAAACACAAGCATGTCCCTTGAGAGCTTCTCCTGCCCCTCCTTCCAGCCTCTTAATCCATCAGTTGTATCCATTGTTCCTTCTTCCTAGCCCAGCACCCCCACCAGGCCTGACAAGGGAGGGACACCAGGAATAGCAAAGCTCATCAGTGGCCTCTGTGTGATCGAGATAGCTCAGCCCACAGTTGTTTAAAATCAGGAGTCAATACACCTGGAGCTACAGCAAGAACTAGCCTGAATCAATTTATTAGTAGAACAATGTTCAGCTGCATTAAGCAGAAAGCTGCCCGTAGTGGATTATTCAAACAGGTTTCTCTTCTTTTTCTTTTTACGACTTGTAAGGAATCTAGAGATAGGCAGCCCTGGATGGCTGTAGCTACTCGAGGAGGTATGGCTCTTGGTCTTCTGGTGTTCCGATGGTGACTCCCCTCCAGGCATCCATCCCATTGCATCCGAGGCAGGAGGACGAGGAAAGAGCCAAGGGCTCAGGGCTAAATGAAGATGCCACTCAAGTCTGCTCCCTTTCAAAAGCTGACTCAAAGCCTCACCCAGGACATCAGTAGCACATCTGGATTACATGGGCTTCTATGGTCTAGCACGGGAATCCAAACCCTCATTAATTACATGGTATCATGGGAAAGTCTGGTCTGATCTCATACTGTGAGATCCAGTTGACATTTTAGTCATGGAGCAGCCATCCATTGGGAAATGCCTGTAGCTATAATCAGATGTGTCAAATCCGGCAGTGAGGCTGGACTTTGGAAGCTGGGTGGGGTCTGGAGAGGGGAAGAGGAAGGGAGAGAAACGTAGGCAGAACAACAGTGTGACAATGCTGGGACAAGCTCTGGGACTGATGGTTACATTCTGTGGTGGTCACCACACAGTTCCATAGTGAAGGCTTCCCAGAACTCCACTCTGTTGAGAAACTGCTCACCAAGCTTCCCTTTCTGTCTGGTTCTATTTAACGGAAAACTATGTCTGCTTTTCACTCCCTGAAACTTCTCCTCAGGGTTCCTGCCATTGGCTCAAGCTATGGGAGAAGGCATGTGAGACCGAGGCCTTCCGGAGGCTTCCAAAGTTAAAGCACTCCCACGGACATGAGACAGAACTGCCTATGGAGAATTGTATTATAGCCAAGCGCCACGGTATATATTTATCTGTGCCTGAGATTCTCATCTCTTTTTAAAGAAAAAGCCACACATTTGGCCAGGAGACAAAGTGGAAAAAATGTACTGTTGAGCAAATATTCAGGATGATTGCTCAGAATGTATGAAATGAACTGTGTGGAAAAAACATGCCTGTGGCAAATTGTCAGCAGGCTATATTTGGGGGTCCAAATCCAGGTCCCCTGCCAACGGAGTTCACATAGCCTCAGTGTTTTTCCATTTCTATTTATAACTAGGCGCATATTCACACATGAAAAATGCAGGGGACATTTGACTTCGTTTTTAAATGACGAAAATGTTCTAGATGTATCAGGTTACAGCACGTGAGAGCCTTTCTGCCGCCCGTGATTAACCTTGCTTACTGGAGAAGGGATTAACCAACATGCAGAAAACAACGTAACAGGATCCCTTGGGAATTTGAAAGTCTGAAAACAACATTTTTCTTTACTTTTTTTTAAAAAGTCTAATTCACTTCAACAAAACTTTATGGAGCACCAACGATGCGAAAGGTTGACTTGGGACCTAAGCAAGACACAGTCTCTGGTCCCAAGGAACTGGCAGTTTTCAGAGGGAGGTACGTGAATAAAATACAATACACGACAAGGATGACCAGTCCCTTTATAGAACTGCCGACAAGTGTTTTAGGCATATAGAAGAGGGCGTGATTGTAACCGACATTTGATGGTTCTCTCAGCATCCTTCCTCCTGCCCTCTTTCCTATAGCCCCTGCTTCTATTGGAGGAGCCACGTGGTTCCAGGGAAGTGGATTCTCCCTCCCAGCTTCAGATGTTGAACACATGACTTGGTCTGGCCAATCAGTGCACTTCATGCCCTGCACACAGTGATTGGTTCAGGTTCACCCCAAGCTGGACCAATCAGAATGAAGATTAAGAAGGTTTCTGGGATGCTGAAACAGACTGAGAGTCTCTTGTGTTGGACAGGAGGGAAGAAGCTCGGAGTTGCTGAAAGCTGTTTTGTAACCATGAGGTGAGCCAGCCTTCTGTTGAGGCTAACTGAAGAAGGTGAATGAAGGGACAAATAAACTAGTTTCTGAACCACCAGAATATTCCTTACCTAACACCATTCTTATTCTTGGTTTCTCGGTCACATGAGACAATAAATTCCCCGTATTGTTTAAGTCAGCTTGAGTTGGCTATTTTTGAACATCCAACCAAAGGCATCCTTGCTGATACTGGGTGGATTAGGATGTACTTCCTGGAGGAGGCGGCATAGAACTTAAAACTTAAAGAGGAGTAGGATTCAGAGCAGTGAGATGGGAGAGGACAAGGACTTCCCTGTGGCTGAACAGTTGTGTGTGGCTGCATGTGGGATCAATCCTAATCCAATTAATCTGATCCTAGAAGGATTGGGCTGGGTCAGATCATGGCGAGTAGTGAAGGACACACTAAGAAATCTGGTCTTAATCTTGCAGGCAGTGTTTGCGTGGGAGTGATGGGAACCTGTTCCCTTCTTCCTCAGATCCCTCCTCAGGTACCAGGAGTTCATTCAGTGCATCAGCATTTGCTGTTCAGAGGATTGTGGACCAAAATTTACAGCAAATGCAAGACAAAGCCAGAATGTTCAGGTGAAAAACCAGAGAATGACTGTGTTAGTTCCCTAGGGCTGTCATCACAAATTACCACAATCTGGGTGGCTTAAATCAACAAAAATTTAGTTCTTTCACAGTTCTGGAAATTAGAAGTCCAAAATCAAGGTGTCAACAGGCCATTCTCCCTCAAAGATTCTAGGGGAGGATCCTTCCTGCCTGTCCAACTTGTGGTACAGATGTTTCTTGGCTTAGGGCAGCTTAACTCCAATCTCTGCCGCTGACTCCACGTGACCTTCTCCTCATTTCTCTGTGCCCTCTCCTCTTCTTTAAGGACACCAGTCATTGGATTTAGGGGTGCTCTAAATCCAGGATGATTTCATCTCAAGACACTTAGCTAAGTACATCTGCAAAGACCCTATTTCCAAATAAGGTCATATTCTGAGGGTCCAGGTGACATAAATTTTGGGTAACATCATTCAACCTACTACACTGACCAATACCAAAGCCAACTGATACTCCGCGATTTATGCCAGTTAAACTATGGCGTCCCCTTCTGATGGCTAAGCTGGACCTTCAGTCTTCCTGTGAACCCAACCTACTGGGCCCTTTCTTAATAATTAGAATAACTAATTTATGAAGAACTTACAATGTAAGAAGGACCATGCTAAAAGCTTCTTGTTCAGGCTTAGGCCTCTCCTTGGTTTCTGACATGGCAAGGTTTTTCAAGTGAGGGGAAAAAAGAGAGAAGGAGGAGTGGGGAAGGGAGACATTATAACCCCAATTTTCAGATGTGGCTCAAGTGACTTACTCAGAGGGGCTGGGACAGTGCTGGGATGTAAGGGCACTCTTTCTAACTCCAAACTTGTGTTGTGTTTTTAACCTCTCTTACTTCTTTCTTGGCTCAGAGGGGAAAAGATAGAAGATAGCATGAAAGTCTAATGAATTACAATGACTCTTGACTATCCGAGATGGCCAAGTTAACAGAGAAAAAATAGAAATTTACTGTGCAGTCTGTTTGAAGCCCTGAGCTCCACCTCTGAATTTACAATTTTTACTTTCAAGTACCTTTAATTTCACAATATTGGGAAGGAATCAGCCAAAAGGAGATTCATGTGATGCTTTAGGGGCCTTTTGTTTTTCCAGGCTGAGCGGTGGCCTGACAGTGGTGGGAGCAACTGTCAGTGGTGGGAACAAAGGAAAACGTTTTGGGGGGGAATTATCCAATTTATAAGTATAAAAAATTAGTGGCTCAGCTTTGACCATGACTCAGGAGAGGCACTTTGGATTGAGTCATCAAAGATTATTCTCTGAATCCAATAGGCCAATGTGTTTTTGTGGCTCAAAACGTTGAACTACTCTGGGACATGATTTCTTAAGATTTTGAAAGCAAACCAGCATATATCACCCTTATCTTATTCAAAGTCATGGTGTATTTGTGCTTGGCATTCTGTGTGTTTCTGGTGGTTTAATCTCAAGAAAACTACTATAATTCCATATTTATTTCACTGATGAGAATAAGATCTCCATATAAGTGAATTTTCTAGGTAGTTCAAGAGTAACCAATTATGAACTAAAATATTTTAATTTTGACCATTTGGGAAGGACCCTTTCTAAATGATAGTACACACCTTTGCACTTTCTGAGACAAGGAAATGAAATGATGATTCAGAATCACTAGTAGGAACATCATTTATTGCACTGGACTAGACACAGTGTTGCTGCCAGTGGCATGACAGAAGAGTGGGCTTTGGAGTCAAGCCCACCCAGCTTTGAATTCTAGCTGCTGCCTACCAGCTGTCACTTTTCTAGAAGTGACCTAACGTCTCGGCCTCAGTTTCCTCATATATAAAATGGGAATAATTCTTACCTCCTGGGATTGTTGTGAAGATTAAATGAGACAACGGTGGCTCACACCTGTAATCCTCACACTTTGGGAGGCCAAGGTGGGAGAATCACTTGAGGCCAGGGGTTTGAGACCAGCTTGGGCAACATAGCAAGACCCCATCTCTACCAAAAAATGTTAAAAATTAGCTGGGCGTGGTGGTGCGTGCCTGCAGTCTGAGCTACCTGGGAGGTTGAGGCAGGAGAATCACTTGAGCCCAGGAGTTCGAGCTGACAGTAAACTATGATTGTGCCACTGCCGTCTAGCCTGGGTGACAGGATGTGACCCTGTCTCTAAAAAATAATTAATAAACAAATGAGATAAGGTCTATATATTATGTACACAGTATGCACATAAAGCTTTCCAGAAGCATACCTGACAAATAGAATGTGCTCATGCCATTATCAATGACACAAAAAGGTCAGCTATTGTTATTGTCCCTACACTAACTGCCCCAAGATTGTTTTCATCATCATAAGGGCTCTGAGTTCATTGAGTTTTCCATCTGTTTTGTGTTTTTTATGTTTACTTTTTGCTGGGGAGTGCTTGTCAAACACAACATATTTTCTTATTCCATTCGTTTATTCAACATCCATTGGTGACAAAATACAATGTGGGAAAATAAATGCCGAAAAAAGAGTCCCAAATGCAATGTTTTGAGACCTGAGAGGAGAGGGGGTGATAAGTGAAGAACGAATGCGTGAGTGTGTCATGAATGAAGGAATTGACAGGAAAGCCATGGGGGCATGGGACGAACACCGGGGTACCTTCCTTAACCCTGACAGAGCCCCCTCAAAGTGCACATCCAATTTCCCTTCCCACTGAATATCTGCACACACCGTCACAGGAGTTGCCATTAGCATGAGTGAAAAATCTGGAAGAATCTCAGAGTTCCTCGAGGCCATACCTCTCTAGATGCAGTTATGGAAACATTGGCGTCTCAACCTCAACAGGTCCAGAATACTGAATGTATCACGTCCGCAGCCTCTCTCCTTTACATGCCTATTTCATACACTGACAAGACGTCCGGGGAAGACCGACAAAAACCTGGGGGTTGTTGGGAATCTGAGCCTCGCGTGTCCCCATCCCGAGTCATCCCAAGAGGTCTTCCTCCGTCCCTTTTCATTTCTGTTCTTCCCCTGTTCTTGGAGTTCCTTCGATCCTGTATTGAGGATTTTGTCCTGCAATGCCTAGAGGCCTTTAGGGAGGAGGCGCTCAGGAGGACGGGACTAAGCATCAGAGCCGCAAAGCCAGGAGAGGAATGGCGTCTAAAAAAGGTTAATATGTTGGGTAAAAAGAGGTCACTTTTTGGGTTATGATCTACTTTGGTAGCTTCAGTCCAAAGTGCAGTTCTAAGCATCCTTATACTGAAATATCCGTGGACACAGTGACAGAGACTTGCCATTGCCGTGAGTGTCAGATCTGAAAGGAAGAAGGGATCCTCCACCCGGACTCTTTATTTTACAGATATGGAAATTGGGCCCAAGAACTCGGTGGCTTGCCCAAGTGAGTGACAGAACAGAGCCTAGAAGCTGGGAGTCCCTGGGCTCCACAGAGCCACGCGGTGGTGGATTTTTTTCCACCAAATCAATGCTTCTCAATGTGGCTTTGCATTAGAATCACCATGAGAAACCTTTTTAAAAAAAATACTGGTGTTCCATGAGAGAACTTGAACCAGAGAAAACAAATACTGATTCCTAGGCTTGCCCCCAGAGATTCTGAGGTACCAGGCTGGGATGGAGCGTAAACATCTTTTTTCATGTGTTCTTTTTTTTTAAGCTTCAGTTGAGAACCATTGGACCAGAGATAGAGTCACAGAGTCCTGGCTGAGCTCTTTAACCTCCCCCTGATTCAGCCTCTTCATGTAAAGAAAGCAATGACTATGTCAATTCAATTAAAAGCAGCATACGGATTTAGTGAATTATAGAACATTTGAACCAAAATGACATTAGAGGTAAATCAGTTCAATGGCCTTAAAAAATGTAGCTGTGTGTCCCTTCGTCCAGATGAATTTGTAAGAGGCTGCCCGATACCGAGGAGGTGGAGGTTGGAGCTCGCAGGGTCGCTGTGGCCTGGGGGCGCTAATCCGGGCAGTGGAGACAGCAGGGCAGGCCAGAAAGCCCTGGGGTGGCAACACTGAGTGGGCATAGCCTGGTGGTACCCTTCCTCGTCAGCATCCGAGTTCCCCGCTCACCTGGCAGAGGCAGCAGGGGCGCCTGGGGAGGAGGAGGACTGGTTCAGTGGGCCGGGAAAGCAGCCGTGGGCGCCTGGCAACAGCGCGCTCCCGTCCTAAGATGCTAGAGGTTGTAAAAGGTACCATCGATTTCATAACAGCTCTGTGGGAATCAAAGAACCACTATATGTTCTTTAAAAAACATTTAAAAAAATTACCAGTAGCATACATTTATCCACATAATTAATTACAGGTAACCTTCTTTTTCAGGGTATAGTTAAAAATTTTGTTTAAGCATCTTCATATCCACACTCTGAAGATTCTTTTGAATTCCCTGCCGCCGTTGGCAAGGACGTACAGTGCCAGCTGACGCGGCCTTCACAATTGACCGGCATATTGGGGTTATGTATCTGCATTTCCTGTTTGGTTAAATGCCTAGTTTCATCCCCACACCCCTCTTCAACCGAATTACATATTAGTGGAATTACCATCGATTTTCTTGAAGATCAGTCAGGAGATTTTGATAGGTGGTTGTTCTGGAGTCCAAGGAAAAGTCACTGTTTAGTCAAGCACTGACTACATTAACCTTGCTTAATTTAGAAAAATCTAAGAATATACCCTGAGCGATTTGGCAGTGTGTATTGCATCTTATTGTATTGGTATGTGAGAGGCAGTCTTTGGCGTATAAATAACTTCTTGCCTCAATGCTGCAGTAGTACAATGTATCATTGCAAAGACATTTTAAATGACAGTCGGGGATCCCCAAGCAAGTTAAGATTCAGCAGGTGTGTGATGGCACCAAGGCACGTAACTGGAGGAGGTGCCCGGGTGGGTGGACCCACCCTGGGAATGCAGCCGCACACGGGCTGTGATGGTCAGACAACTAGTAACAGCCAACACTTGGAACCGGAGGCACGCCGAGAATTTTGTTTTTAATTTCTCGTGTTAGTTGTAAGATGTATCCTTTCAGAGATGTTAATTATGTAAGAAATATTAGGTAAATATGGAATTTCAGGAGGGGAGTCTAGAGAAGGAGCCTGATTTTTCTGGTCTTTTGGGCAGGTGAAGACAGAGTCATTACAGTTTAGATACGTCCTTGTTTCGTAGTCACAGCTTGGTGAGATCTGAGGACACGTCAGATACACTGACATATATGTTATGGTGGGGATGGGGAATGCGCAATCTTTCAAAGTTTATTTTTATATGGACTGTGTTTTTGGTATTAAGACCTTAAGAGGGAAGTCCAGGAACTCACAAAATTGAATTCCACACTGGGAAGACTTAAAGATTTGTCTTCGAACATGCTGAAATAAAAAAAAAAAAAAAAAAGATTTGTCTTCGGAGGGTCACCCCATCCCATTGCTCTTGAGCAAAAATCTGCTCCTGCCCTTTCATGCAGGGGAGAGATATGCCCTTTCCCAGACCTAATGGAGAACGCCAGGCAGAGAGGAATTGTCCCCCTTTCCTTCTGACTACACTGGTCCCTGCTAGGGTGAGAGTGGGATTGGAAACAGGACTTATTGCCGTTTTCAAGGGTTGCCTTGAAGGATTGGAGTCTGAGAGTAAGCAAAGCCTTATCACACACAAAAAAGACTAGCTTCGTGAGAGCTTAATGAAATTACCGGTGTGACATTAGAAGCAAGATTTGATAATTAAATCTGACCTAGCTGTAGTGTTGTGAATAAAATATCGGTAGAGTGATTTCCATTTTGTTTAGTGTTTTTAGATCGCTGAACACAAAGGCCACATTGTTTTGTTCTTGTTTGCATGAAGCAAAGTTCTGAGGTTCTCTCAAACCCACAGAAGTTTCTATATGATGATGAGAGCTGGCTTGCTGTGTTTTTCCAGGCAGAATTTTGATAGAGTTTCTTGGATATTCTCAACCATCCTTTGGAGCCACCACCGTGGCAATGTTTGTAGACAAGGTGATGAGGGACATTCGAATCTATACACAAAAAGGAAGTGGTCCCAGGGTTCAGATAAAATCCTGCCTCAAACAGGCTGTAATAAACCCAATGTGACCGCTTGAGATTTCGAGTCTTAAGAATCTTTTAATTTCTCAAATTCTGGCAGGAGTAAGAGAACATCTTGGATGTTTATAAAATTTAATGACCTCTTTAATCTGTTCTACTTGAAGAAATAGCTAACTTTCTGGACCCCAGTTTTCTGAGGCTTTCCAGAATGGACGCATGCCATCAGCTCCCCCTGCAGGTCCGATTCCTTCCTGCCAGGGAGTTCCTGGAGGTCCATGTGCAAATGGATTCTGGAGAGACTCTAAGTCATGTCTCACAGATGGAATGCTTCAACTGCTTGGAACTGACCCACCTCTCTGCCGGGAGCTGCATGTCCTGGGAATGCGTGGAGGTCTGAGCCTATACGTAAATACGCCACAGGAAAACGAGGACCATCAGGAGCTCCAGTGCCCAGCTAGCGCATTCCTTGCGCTAAATGCCTTTAAAAATATTTCATTCTCTCTCTTCTTTGTAAGCACTGCGGCGCTTTGGCAAATCCATCACAGACAAAATTGCCTCTGCATCAACCGTGTTCTAATAAATGACACATATGACTATGGCATGCTAAGTCTATAAGTTGTTTCTCAAAAAGTTTTGAATTGTCCCAACTTTTATATGCTAGTTTGCTGATTCATTCACTCATTCATTCATTCAATAAATATTGTGATAGATGCTGTGATATGTGATTGATACACGATAGATGTTATTTTAGGCACCCTAGACAAAGCAAGGGACCAAGACAAAGATTCCTTCCTCATGGCGATGGCATTCAAGTGCTAGTGGTGATGATACACAATGAACAAGCACAGGAACAAATGTATAATATAATTTCCTGTGGAGGTAGTGCTATAAAGAAGAATAAAGTAGGATAAAGGATTGGAGTGGCCAGTGGGGTATACTGTTTGATAGAATGGTCAAGGTAGGTTTAATCAGAAACCTGGACAAAGTAAGATGATCCACATGAAGAAGTGGGTGAGGAGCATTTCAGGAGAAGAAATAGCAAGTGCAAGTGCCCTGGGGTAGAGATGAGCTTGGTGTGTTCCAGGAGTGGCAGGAAGGCCAGTGAGATTGGAGTAGAGAGAGTTAAGGAGTCAGCAATGGGAGAGGGAGTTCAAGAAGTAGGCAGGTCCATTATGTGGGATCTTAAAGAATATGGTAAGGAGCTTGGATTTTATTATGAGATGGGCAGCCACTGGGGCCCTTGACTAGAGGAGTGACATGATCCAATTTGTGGTTGTAAAACTTCACTCTGGCTACTAGGTGGAGACAAAACTCAAGGCGGACAGGTGGGGACATGGGGGGTCTAGTTGGATGGCTACTGTAGGAGCCCAAGTGAGAGGAGAGGGTGTCTTGGTAGTCATCCAAGTGGTAAGAACTAGGCAAATTCTGGCTGTATTTTGAGGGCAGAGCCACAAGACTTGCTGGTGAATTGGATGTAGGAAGTGAGAGAAAAAAACTAAATTAAATATGACTCCTGGGATTTTTGGCCTGGGCGACTGGGCAATTAACTGAGGCTGGGTGCACCGGGGGAGGAACGAGCTCGGGTGGGTGGAATCCAGAGCTCTGCTTGGACAAGTTAAGTTTCAGAAACTTCTGAGTCATCCATCTGGAGATGTCAAGCAGGCTGCTGGATATGAGAGTCTGGAACACGTGCGGGAATAACTGGGGGAAACTATTTATGGCAAGAGGAGCTCTGTTCTGTAATATGCTGTGACACCTGATTGACTGTGAGCCTGCTCCTCTCCTGGGTCCTGGTTTTCTCGTTTGTAAAACGATGGTGTTGGCTGGGCTCTGAGGGTCCCTTCAGCCATGCGAGGAGAAATTAAAACACTAGCATTTAAACTCTCTGAGCGACAGGAGCGGACGAGGCCTGCTGCAGGTTGGACATAAAACCCAAATGGAAGACCCCAAGAAGACTGGCAGCCTAGGTTAGGACTCTGAGTTGGCGACGCGCCTTTGCAAAGCAACCACAGGCTTGTTTGGAAAGCGGGGTGTTAGCGAAGAAAGCGCTTTAGCAGAAGGTGAACTTGCAAAGCCAGGCAGCAAGGGACTTGGCGTAAACAGGATTTGCGGGGAAGGACGGTGAAGTGGTGCTACTGTCACTGCCCGGTTCCTCTAGCCCCCTAACCCGTAAATGATGAACACTGCGTGCGCCAGGACATCACCATTTAAGAAGGAAAATGTCCATAGGGGACATTTTGTTTTGCTTTATCTTTTTTGACACTGTCCTAAATTGCCTAGATACATTTTCACCTTATTTCGTGTATTATCTCTCATTTTGCTGAAGCGGTCCTTAGTGGGAAGCTGTAACAGCTGTTCCTATTTTGTCTCACAGCTTTACAAAATGCGCAACACCTCTCAACACCTCGCTTGGTCAGCATAACAACACCATGGGCTAGGAATGTCGTTAGATAATCCTGTTTTAGAGACGGAGAAACTGAAGCTCAGAGAGGTTAAGTAAATTGTTCAAGACCACACAGACAACTGCACAAGTTCTGTCTGGAGGAACCTATCTTTGAACATGGGTTTTATGGATCCCTAATGATTTCCTCTTTCCTGCGAGTCTGTTTGACCTTCCGGACTGAGAGGCTTGCTGAAGATTACGTGGCCAGTGCCTGGATGCTGCGATGCACAAGCGATTACGCCATGCTTTCCTTCTTAGATCGGAACGTAAAAATGTCGATTTAGGTTTTCGTGTTGCTTTATTAAGCGTCCCTGATATTGCTAAAGTAATGAGACCTTCTGAACTAGTTTTTTTTAAGCCCTTCAGACAGAACTGTTAGACCACGTAACAAGTTTAAGAGCCTTGGGTTTTCTCTTTTACAATGCTGTTGGCAGAAGGGAAGGAAGATCTCAGCTGTACCGTTGGTAGAGGGAAGGTTAAAGGGTAAGTTCATGCATTTCAGTGGATGTGAGTTGTAGGATGAGACGACCAGTGATTCTGATCCGGAAGTGCTTTACAACCTGTTGCAGTTACTACTGCTGCCTAACAAATTGCCCCCAAACTAAGCCCCTTACAACAATTATTTTATTACTCTCACAGATTCCGTGGTCAGGAATCTGGACAAGGTAGTGGGATGGCCCTGAGGCCTCAGCTGGGAAGACTTAATGCCTAAGAGTGACTCAACGTCTGGGGGCTGGAATCCCTGGAGACATCGTACTCACTTGTCGGGTGGTTGATCTGGCCGTTGGGTGGGACCAGGGCCATTGGTTGGAGAATCCACATGTGGCCTTTCCATGTGGCTTGGGCTACCTCACAGTGTGGAGGCATCAGGGCAGTTGTCCTTACATGGAGACTCAAGGCTCCAAAAGCAAGAGTCCCAAGGACAGGGCAGAACTTGCACTGCTGCTCTAAGTCAGCCTCAGAGAGCATCGCTCTGCACATCCGGTCAGTTACAAGCAAGTCCCATGGCCGCCCGCACTCACGGGTGGGAGACATAGACCTCGTCCCTTGGAAGAGGGATGGTGAGATCACACTGTGGGAGGACATGTGGGATGGGAGATACTGCTGCAGTCACCTTTGGAAAATACTATCTGCCATCCCAGTGAGGCTGTGTCACCTCTGGGATTTACCAACACTAGTGGAGGGACACGCTCTCCAGCCACACAGCATTAGAGTGCGGCGGGAGTGTAGCCCACGACCAGTCACGGCTGGCTGGGTGTGAATCAGATCACTCAGCCACACAGCCAAGCCAGGAACCAACCGGTCTGCAGCAACACCCTGTAAAAGCCAGATGCTGGGCTGAGACTCAAGGACATGACAATGAATAAAACCGGTCCCTATTCTCAGGGAGCCTCTGAGTCTTAAACTTCAGTGTGCTAATGTCACCAGGATGGGTCCCGACAAAGCAAATGGAAAACTTTGGCAGTTTTTTTTTTCCTTCTCTTTTCTTTCTATCTTTTAACAGTTTTTCTTTAGTCTCTTTATCTGGAGGCACAGCTGCTCAAGGACACCAGATGGCCAGAGGCCACAGATAGTCACATGACCTCCTGGGATGCCAGAGGAAGTCCAGACCTGCACAAAACCCATGCAAACCAGAGCAGACGACCTCCAGTTACCTTTGGCTTATTAACATATTGTAATGTTAAAACAACCCTCCCCTAAAAAGAAATCGCCACCGTTTTCTGTGCATGCGATGTATGAAGCCGCATGTACGTGAACTGCGCCTGCGTGTCTGCGACTCCACACCTCCTCCGTCCCGGATCACCTCCTTGCTCAGGGAGAAGCTGTCTTTGAGCATGAACTCCCCTTCTCCATTCTTTGGCCACTGATTTAAAACCTAAATGCCTTACCAATTGGGCTTTCTTTCTTTGCAGCTGATATAAAGTAGGGCAAGAACACCATTTTTTGGTAACACTAAGTTAGCAGAGTAGAATTTCAAAATACAGATTCCTGTCTGCCTGTCTCCATTCTAAATCAGCTTGTCAGCTGCAGCTGGAGCCCAGGACTCTGCACTGTAACAAGCCCCACGGCGGTTCCGGTGTAACAGATTTGAGGAAGGCACTTTGGACTCGTTGGTCCAGCAGAAGTAGTGCTTTTGTCCAGATGGATGCTTTTCACAAGTATTAGATTTCAGCTCCCTGGTTTCTCTCCTTTGAGCCCAATAATCTGCGGTAGGTTAGATTATTGTTGTGCCAATTATTGATTTACAGCCTGGCTGCCTCAACACCATCCTTTTTGCTTGCTCTGTGAAAATGAATCTGGGCCTTTAAAATACTTTTTCTTTGCCAGCTGGCATGATGTTAAGCTTTGTCAGTAGAGAGCATGAGGAAGAGAGTGCAGGAGGGAAAGGTTTTGCTTTCTGGTTCCAGTGTGCCGCTGGGCAGACTCCACCATGAGCCGTTTCCCCCAAGAGCACACAACTTCCCAACACGAACCGCGGTCCATCCGCCCAATGCAATATTATTCAGCAATAAAAAGAAATGAGCTATCAAGGCACAATAGCTTAAATATGCATTGCTAAGTTAAAGAAGCCAGTCTGAAAAGGCTACATACTTTATGATTCCAACTGTATGTCATTCTGGAAAAGGCAAAACTAGAGAGACAGTGAAAAGATCAGGAGTCGTCAGAGGTTGGGGTCAGAGGTAGGGAAGGAGAGAGGAATTGTCGGAGCATGGGATTTTTAGGGTGGTCAAACTATTCTGTATGATACTGTAATGGTGGATATAAGACATTATGCATTTGTCAAAACCCATGGAAATGTACAAAAGAAAAAGTGAATCCAATGTAAATTATGACTTCAGTTAATAATAATGTATTAATATTGGCCCATCAGTTGTAACAGATGTACTGCACCAATGCAAAATGTTAATAATAGGGAAACTGTGTGTGTGTGTGGGGGGATATGGGGACTTCGTATTTTCTGCATCATTTTTCTGTAAACCTAAAATTTCTCTAAAAAGTAAAATCTATTTTAAAAAGTCATTGAAGGCAAAAAAAAAAAAAGTTCAGCAAACATTGCTTATAGAATTTTAGGTCCCCCTTCCCCACAATTCTGTCTAGTGTTTTTGATTACATCTTTTTATATTTACAGTGGCCCAATGTGAAAAAAATGGACACTTCACATTTTATCTAAAACCTTTTGCAGTTTTATATAGAGTTACGTACATTTCATTTTTTATCACAGTCGACTCATCTATCTATCTACAGTGCTGATATAAAAAATGCTATCA
The DNA here is from genome assembly GCF_000956105.1 of Propithecus coquereli. Lineage (NCBI taxonomy): Eukaryota > Metazoa > Chordata > Mammalia > Primates > Indriidae > Propithecus > Propithecus coquereli. The sequence continues at coordinate 1,002,742 of NW_012148596.1, forward strand.
ACGTTTTCACTTTGGAAGTCGTGGTTTTACGTAGGACATGCTACCTGATCGTCACAGGGAAAGAGGAGTCAGTGGAAAAATTAAATTCTCCTTTTCAGGTTTGTCCCCTGTGCATAGTTGGAATAGCAATTTCTAGAAGAAAGGTCTTGTATACCACCGTGCCAAGTTGCAGCTTCATAAACATATGTCAAGTGAGCTGTTTTCCATGAGGACGACTCATCCGCTTGGTGTCAACGCACACAGTGAGCTGCTAAAGATACCACGGGCCTCAGAGCTGACGTCAAGCAGCAAGCAGCTATGAGAAGGCGACACAGCTGACTGCTTGCTCCGAGTCCCAAATTGGAAACACGATCTTGCCCACATAAGAAGTTCCAACTAACTTGACAAACGAATCCTCAAATGCTCCTCGTGATCTTTTGTTTTAAAAAGCTCAAGTGATTGTTCATTGTCTCAGACTGGTATGGAAGGTTGCCTATTTGGAAAAAAAAAGGACAAAATCAAGTGGAGTATTTCCTAGGGCAGGGCAGAAAGAACAGAGCATTCAAAAGGACACGAAGTTCCATTGCTGTAAAAGAATGGAGATTCCTGATCGAGAAGCCGCATTTTTAGGAAAGTGGGAGGTACTGTTTTATTTTTAAAGTGAGATGCAGCAAGTGACGCACACCGCACGGCGCGCGTCTGTGCCCTGGCCTCTCCCCTGGTTTCATGTTATCTTCCTGCCCTTATTCACCCTTTGCCCCAATTCTCTTAACTCTTTTTTAAAGCTACTGTATTATATGCTTCCATAAGATGTTGGAAATCCTATTTTAAACATTGTGAAGTGAAAGTAAGTAAAAATGCCATATTTCAAGCATTAATGATAACTTTCTAAATTTGCTGTGACATTATTTTTGGTGACTTTACTTAAAATATCTCAAATCAAATTCCCTAATCAAGATCCAAAAAGTTACTCCAGAATATATATAATATATACATTACATATATTATATACCTATTATACATTATGTATATTATAGACACAACATATATAATATACATAATATCATATGTAGTTGTTATATATGTACATATATATATATTCTGACTTCCCACTTTTGATGGTCAATGTTTGTCCAAACTTCTGAAGGGCTGTTTGAAAAGTGAGACCTTCTCTGGTAACTACAGCATACGCCGAAAGAATTCTAGAACCCCCAAATCACATAGCTCGACAAGGGGTCACCCTTGTTTTTAAAGGAGTGTGAATGGCACCGTCTGGGGGCCGGGTCCTGCTCTCATACTTACCGGCTGTGGACCTGGGCAGGGACACGCCACTTACCCTCATTTCTAAAATGAGGATGATGATGCTACCTGACAAGGTGATGCAAAGATTCAATTACATCTCCTACTCCAGCGGCTGGCACGTGATAAGGGCTCAATAAATGGTCGTCGTTGTCATCAGTTGTCATAATTATAACAATAATAAAGTGTAATAAGATTCATAAAAGTACAAGAGATCTAGCTGTAGCTTGAAATTGCCACAAATCACTGCCCGAACATGATACAACGTTTACCTACGATCCAATTTTCCTTTTGGCCTTCAATAAAACCCAGCTGTGCAGCTGAGAGGCAGGCAGTGAAGCTGAGAAGAGTGATTCTCAATCATTGCAAATAGATCTTCAAAGTTAAATGTCAAATGAGCCTGTCTACAGAAGACTGAGTTGGATCATGATGACACTTTTCACTAAAGCTATCATTAGAGGATCTGAAACAATTGTGCAAAGCACCGGACGTGACGTTCAGCTTCTTCAGAGAGCTGACAAGCACTGAGCAACGTGCTGCCTTGTTTTAAATAGCAAGTCAGCGTCACGGTCTTTACTTTCCCTCCCCAGATTATAGGACGGAATAAGCAACCATATGTCAGATGGAAACACATTTAAAAGGCTTTTAACTAAGCAACATTTCAATATTTCTTTTGGGTCTGATGTTTTTCCACCACCAACTCATCTTTATGTTAATAGTACCGCCCCAGTCAACCAGGAGTCATTTAGGGAATAGCCAGTGTACAAACTATTTCACAGAACGGGAAATCAGTTCAATGTATGGACTTCGAACGGGTCTGAGCCTGTCTCCGGGGTTGGTGTCTTTCCTCCCACGTGGTACTCATTCCACCGACTCATCGGCTTGTACTCCCTGCTCCTGCTTGGGCGGAATCCGTCGCACGTCCTCACTCGTTTAGGAGGGGCATCTGAAGGTTTCTTCCTCAGTCATCCAATCGTCACGTCTTCATTTTCTGTTACCGCGTCCGGTTATGAAGAGGTGAAGGAGTGCGAAGAGGCACAGAGGGCAAGGAAAACAACGACAGATGCTTTGTCGAACTGGTGAAATGTCCTTCTCCAGCAATGTCATCTCTGTTGGTAGAATGGTTGTCTGTGACAGGGGAGGTCGGGGGGTGGGGGGAGCAGTATAAGCTTTTAAAAAAAAAAACTGTTTTGCGATTATTTGCTGATTATTTTATTTTTTCTCCTTTGAAAGAGTCTTTTTTCCTTCTTTTTTGCTCTCTATTCAGCCATTTTATGCTTTAACTCTGCAGACAACAACAAAAACACAGCAATCGGCATTTAGACAGATGGAAAGAAGTGCAGAAAAACACTAAGTTGACGGAAATGGTCAATTTTTATCACTCACACATTAAGTTCCTATGAGGGTCAGAAGAACAGTGGTTTGGAGGAAGGTTTGAAGATGCAAGTGAAAATCTGAAAGAGTGACTGTAATGTGGAATAACTTAACATTCTTTCTGAGTAAATGTCTTATTTACATAGAATTGTCGATCCACATGCTGTAGTAAGAAACAGCGTGGAGCGCTCCTGTGTACCCTTCACCCGGGTTCCCCAGTGGTAAACTCAGAAAATTACAGGACAATGTCACAGCCAGGATATTGACACTGATACAGTCAAAATACAGGACAATTCCATCACCACGGAAATCTCGTTGGTTGCTCTTTTATTGACAGCAACACGTAGCCCACTCCCACCCCTGGCCCGGGCCCCAGACAACTACTAATCTGTTCTCTATTTCTATAATGTTGTTATTTCAAGAATGTTATATAAATAGAACCATAATTTGGGATTGGCTTTTTTTCACTGAGTGCAATTCCCTGGAGATGCCTCCAAGTTGCTGCGTGTATCAGTAGTTTGTCCCTGTTTATTGCTGAGTGGTATTCCCTGGTACGGATGTACCGTGGGGTGTTTATTCATTCTTTGAATGACAGCCACTTGTTTCCAGGTTTTGGCTGTTACAAATACAGCTGTTATGAACATTCATGCATAGGTTTTTGTGTGAGCACAACTTTTTGCCTTTCTGGGATAAATACCCAAGAAGAGTATAATTGTCGGGTCTGATGGAACGTGCCTGCTTAGTTTTATAAACTTGCCTGTTTAGCGTATTGTTTCTTTGTTTTATAAGAAACTGAGAACTGTTTTCCGGAGTGTTTGTACCATTTTACATATCCACCAGCAATGAATAAGTAATCCACTTTTCTTGCATCCCTCCCAGCAGTCGGCGTTGTCACTTTTTAAACGTTAGCCACTCTGATAGGTATGAAGTGATTAAAACTCTTGTGGTTTTAATTTGCATTTCTGTAGTAATGACGTTAAATGCCTTTTCATGTGCTCATTTGTGATCTGTGTATCCTCTTTGGTGAAATAATCTGTTCATGTCTTTTGCCCACTTTTTAGTTGGATTGTTTTTTCTTAACTGCTGAGTTTTAAGAATTT
>NW_012148596.1:1008221-1011317 GCF_000956105.1 Propithecus coquereli
TGTATGTAAATATATATGGATAGAAATAAAACTAGGAAGAAACATGATTATACTTCTTGCCATTTTCCAAATTTTCTGCTACAACCATGTGTTGCTTTTGTAATTAGAATAAAGCAATAACATTAAGGTAAAATGTATTCATTTTTTCATAATCATGTTAAATCCTTTTATATTTACTTTGATCAAAGTGTCTTAGAGATGTTTTCAATTAAGAAGCCCCATGGTCTGCAAGCTCAGTGGCACTGGCCTGTTTCTTCCCGCACAAACGCCTATTGGCCCCTGTGTGTTCTCTATGGGGACAGTGATCCGGCCTGGGAAAAGATCAGTGAGGTATCATTACAGGAGAGAGAAATTATTAACCGGTTTGTTTCTCTCACAGGGATGGGCAAAGTTTCGTTTTTCGACGTTTTAATTTATACTCTTTGCGTCTCATGATACATAGGGATCATGAAATTTCCTTTTTTTCTTCTTTTGAGGAAACAAGAGTAGAGATTTAGAAAAAATAATGTCAGTTTAGTGGCCGTGACACCTGTGCTATGATAGACTTACCTGGCCACGTGGTGTCAAGATCTGAACACTCAAAGCTCCACCTCCTCATTGTTGTCAATCACACTCAGTCAAACAGCAAGCTAAGTGTTGAATAGATATGTGACTTACATGCATTCCAAATTTGTCAACAGTATCAAATTGATTGCTAAAATGCTTTATTTATAACTGAGCCTACATAAATCAGAGTAACTGTTTTGATAGCTTAATGTCTGGCTAAAATCACTATAATTAATCTTTGACACCAAAACATTTCTGATTAAATATTTTAAATAATGAAATGTAATTGGTAAAGCTTAGCTACAATGTGATCACCTTTTTGGGGGGTGCTATAATAAAAGTTGATAGCAGTATTGTTTACTAGAACTTTCTGACAGAAATGTTCTTTGTGCTGTCCAGTGTGGCAGCTGCCAGCCACATGTGGCTACTGGGCACTGGAGGTGAGGTCAGTGCAACTCAGGAATTGACTTTCAAATTTTATTTCATTTTAAATTAATTACAATTTAGATTTTAATAGCCACATGTTACTATTGGCTACCATACTGGATGGTGGAAGTTTTTAGAATAAGGTTTAAAATCAAAATCAAAGTCCATACAAAGTTTTTCGTCCTGTATGAATTGGAAATTCAGTCTCAAGAATCACTGAAATTCATAAATGTGTGAAAAACAAGAGACTTGTTGAGATCAAAGTACCAAAATGATGCTTAATTTATTTTCATCTTCATGTGGTTTATGGGAATATGAGGCCAACCAAGAATGTTTGCCTTTTCTGACACAAAAGGAAGAGATCAGTTCAGCATAATTCATATTGTTTTAACTCCATGTAATTAGCTTCAAGTGGCCTAAACATGATAACTAAGAGGAGTATTCGTGTGTTTTGGTGTCAGACTTTCATTTCCCTGTAATTAGAGTCCTGTGCCACAGAACGACACCTTGGTTGACGGTCGACCACGTACACAACAGTGCTCCTATAGGATTCTAATACCACTTTTTACTACACCTCTTCTACGTTTAGATACGTTCGGATGCATAAATGCTTACCATTGTGTTCCAGCTGCCAACAGTACTCAGCACAGTGACATGCTGTACGGGTTTGCAGCCTAGGGGCAGTGGGCTACGCCACACAGCTACGTGTGTAGTAGGCTCTACCATCTAGGTGTGAGTAAGTACATTCTGGTTTTCATACAACCACGAAATTGCCTGACAACGCATTTTTTGAATGCATCCCCACGGCTAAGTGAGGCATGACCACTTTAAAAACTTGAAGTATGACTTCTCCTTAAAATTATTTAGAAAGGGACATTTTCCTTTCGGGAATTACCCCAAGCCAAGAATTACACCAGCCATTCTTAACGGAGGGCCTACTTTCATCATTTTCTTCACACCGCACGACCACTCCTTCCCACGTTTTCTGTTGTTTTCTCTATTGCAGGAACAGAAACAGCTTTTGGGGCAGGCTCACTTTGTGTCATTATCAAGATGGCAATGTTATAAACTCCCAAAAAGCAGTTTTGTAATTGGAAATGACGCCGGCCCCTATGCCCGGCCCCAGTTCAGGCTGTTAGGCCTGGACACACCCCATGGATGCCATTCCTCAGCCTGTGCCACGCCTCTGCCACCTGTCAACAGAGTGACTTGCAGTGAGACGAAGAACAGTCCCAAATCCTCCTCTGTCATTCCACAAACAGGCTCCCCTTTTAGACACACAGACCTAAGAACATCTGCACTCAGCTCACCTTCTTGGCTACAGCTTTAGGTCTACTTCGAGTAGTTGTCCTTCCCCAGAAGGGGCTCATTTTTCAGTGGAAATTTCCAAAGCAGTAAACTGCAGACATCACACTGGAGTAGGTCTACGGGTCCCTCCAGGTGGTGCCTCCCAGACTGTGGAGTGAGATCCCTGAGCCTTTGCCACTCCTGAGAATGGCTGGCAGGAGGGCCTCAGTGCCCACGCTTTAGGTGGGGCTGAGAAAAGCCGTGGGCACGTACAGAAGCCTCAACACAGTTTGCTGCCTCTCCATGGCAGGACTACAGGAATAGCCACAGTAGGCTCGGCACACAAAGACACACCCTCAAGGACAGTACAGTCACAGCAAAGTGTACTAATTAACCTCAAAACTGGATCCAACATACCCACCTCTTGGGCATAATGTTACTTATAAAACAGCTTGGCCAGGCACCATGGCTCACATCTGTAATCCCAGCACTTTGGGAGGCCAAGGCAACAGGATCATCTGAGGCCAGGAGCTTGAGATGAGCCTGGGCAACATGGCGAGATCCTGTCTCTACAAAAAAAAATTTTAAAAATTAGCAGGGTGTGGCGGCTCATGCCTGTAGTCCCAGCTACTTGGGAGGCTGATGCAGGAGCATCATTTGAACCCAGGAGTTTGAAGTTGCAGTGAGCTACGATGGTGCCACTGCACCCTCCCCAGGTGACAGTGAGACCTTGTCTCAAAATAAAATAAAATAAAATGGGCTTTATAAAAGGTATAAACATTCTTTAGCTTGATGTTATCTTTCACAATAGCGTTTTAATATAGTCAGTAATTCAAA
>NW_012148596.1:1012338-1025414 GCF_000956105.1 Propithecus coquereli
TACCTTAAAAATAAGTACTTAAAAATATCAACTCGTTTAATCCTTATATAACAACCCTATGTATTTGATTACTCTTTTGAGCACATAGTAGATACATCTTCTTTTTATCTTATCAATCCAGAGCCAAACCATGAACACAAACCACCTTGGTGCTTTGAAGCAATTCTAAACCACTTTTTGAAATTTAACCAAAGTTTTAAAAAGCAAAACATCCTTGTCAATAACTTCAATATAATCTATACATTTTCTAAAATGGCCGAACCAGAAACTAAAAATAATCTCGTTTCCTTGCACTAGTCACTTCTCCCCTCAAGCCACTCTCCACACTAAGGGAGAAATCTGACATTTACCGAATGCTTACTTTAAGCCAGACCCTGTCTCCCCTCCTCACCCACCCCCCAACCCCTAGCACTTTAAACAGGTGGTAAACCCCAGGCTCGGAGAGGTTAAGCAAAGGCTTATAGTCTTAATGCTGGAAGATCAAGCCCTAACAGTCCTTGATCACCTAGATGGCGAGACCTTGTTTATCTTTGTGTATCTTTGTGTTACAAAACGTGCAACATATATTTGTTGTATGAATGAACAGATTCCAATCTTCCTGACTCTAAGTTTAACACTCTTTCACTACATCAGTCTGCAGCTGTCTCTCTAAAATACGATTCTGACCACACCACTGACCTGTTAAATAACCACCACCACCACCACACCCGCCTTATCTTATAGGAAGTGGAGAGTTCTGGAAGCTCTAGCACTGTGTTTTTCACACTGCAGCTTGTGACTGATTAGGTCTCTACATTGTTGTGTTTTATTTACTTATTTATTTTAATAAAATAGAGACGGGGTCTCGCTCTTGCTCAGGCTGGTCTCAAACTCCTGAGCTCAAGGGATCCTCCTGCCTCCGCCTCCCAGAGCGCCTGGCCTACATTGCTACGTTTTAAATGAAATGGAATAAATAGTATACTGCAGGGAAGTTAGATAACTGTTGTGGGAAACATTTGCATGTGCAGCGGAAACGATGTCTTTCTCGCCGTGGGTCACAGTCGCAAGTTTGAAAACCACTACTCTAGCACACGGAGTCCCTCCCAGCACACTTTGCTTCTTCTTTGCCTCTGTGCATATTGTCTCCTCACCTGGTCTTCCCCTTTCTCCTCCTGGGGGGATTTCTAGTCATCCTTCAAGTTCTACTTTAAACGCATCAGTCACTCCATTCTCACTCCTACTTTCCTCTGTCGGGCATCTGATCCCACTGCACGGGAGGTGGGTTTTGTTTGCTGGTATCATCTCAACTGCAATTGAAGGCAGGGAATATACCGCATTTATTTCTGTCTCTCGAGTGCCCATAACAGAGCTTGGTCTACAGAAGGGACTCTAAAAGCTTCATTATTTTAGACAGCCCTGCAATTACTCTTTATTGGACATAAAATTTAATACTTAATATGTCTTACAATTTCCAACTATTGTTACATTCAGCTTTTTAAAAGCAACATCATCCCTATGTTACTAAAGCTTAAAAATAATGAAAAGTTTGAAGATAACCCACACCCAGGGACTGACTCTGGGTCTGTTCTGACTGAGGTCAGCGCTGTGCAACGCAGCTGCGATGCCACGTGCTCTTCGTTTGTCCCTGCTCCCAGTATGGACGGTCTCATTTAAATCCGGGGAAGATTTCAGAAGACTCATGCACTTTTTACTGTAAAGAAACAGCAATGCATCAAAGAGGCTTATTAACTCCTGGGAGAATAAAACGGAATACAAAGATGAATAAAACTTATACTTTTTGATTCAGATTAAATTTTTATCTTTATAAATCAATTGATTATAGGCAACAATGGAGACTTACAGGAACCAAACCCATACAACTTGGGATAAATCTGAAAATAATTTTGCCCCATCGATTTTGCTGTGTTCTTTAGTTTTCCCGCTGCCTTTGGGGACACCTAGAATTCTAGAAGAAATATAACTTGGTTACTAATGACATGTAGGGTGGATGGTTTTCTTTGCTTTCCGCCTACACGGCAACGTAGGTGCTGTGCTGCATGACTGAAATGCTACAGAAATGTTCGGGAACGCTTCCCGGCCTCAACCACACAGCCCCTTCATCTGTGAGCGGCGTAGTTCTGTGTTGAAACACGCTCAGCTTAAAGACCAGTGGGCTTGCATTCTTGGCACAAAAATTCAGGACAGTATAAACATTTGAAGTTGCCACCTTTATAGATACCACTGCCGAGTTTGAAAAAGACTGTAAGGTTTTAACTCCTCTCACCACAGGTTCAGGCTATAAATACAGGAGAACTAGGTGATGCTTTTTCCTCGGCACATGCACTGACAACAGTCGCAAAGAGAATGCAAGGTAACCTTGGGGATGAAGCAGCCATAAATCGCTCCAGCAAAGTCTTGCACTAATTTCAATAAAGGAGAATGGAGATGAGGGAGATGAGAAAGATAGCTGTACTTCTGGTGAGGCTGATTTGTATCTATACAGTTCAAATCATGTGACAAAACATACCATCTAAGGAACAACTCATTTCCCAGTTATCGACTTGGATGCTGTCTCTCAAAAATAAAATAAAATAAATAAAATAATATAAAATAAAATTTTAAAACAACAAAAAATAAAGGCAATGCTATTATCTAGCAGCATCTGCTTAACTGAAAGCAATCTGAATAATTCTCTGCTAGTTGGCAATCATTACATAAATTTGTGTCAGACTCCCATTACACTAGTAGTGAGCAAATGGATTCACAGAATCGCTTTTTATTGAGTGACTAATATTCCAATTTTGTCCATCACAAGCAACGGACAGCCGTTCCAAGAGTGCCAAAGGTATTTATGACACTGGTTTGGCGTGAAGCTGTTTTGATTGCATTACTATTTTACTTACTGACCTGTAGCAGAGATTGCTAGTTGTCCCCAAGCATATTAGGCAGGATAGGCTGGGTTATGTTGCAGTAACAAGTTAACTTTAAATGAATTTCAATGGTTCAACACATTTCTTGTTGCACGTAGATGGGCAGAGGCTCGATTCCACACAGTCTCTCAGGGACTTAGGGCAAGGGAGGCTCCAGAGTCTTGCAGTTGCATCATCTGGAACCTGTGGCGTTCTTGGCTGCTGTGGCAGGGAAAAGCTACTGGAGACTGTAGTTTTTTCCCATGTCACTTCCCCTCATAGCCAACTGGCTAGAACTAGTCGTGTGGTCTCACTAGTTCAGTCTTCCAGTGCCCAGAAGGAGAGGAGAACCAGATCTTGGTAAACACACAAGTATCTGTCATACCCTGTATCTGTTCTTCCCTTCTTCAATAGCAATGGAATCCCTGGCTGTTAGCTGGCTACATGACTTCCCCTCACCTCAAAAGATTACATTTCTAACTCTAAGTGTCTCAGCTGTGATCATGGGATGTTAGTTAAGGTGAGGTCACAACTTGCTGTAAGTGTCCTTAAGGAGAGAAGTGTACCCTTTTTCTCTTTCTCCATCCTTCCTGCTGGCTAGTATGCAGACATATGGCTGGGCTCCAGCAGCTCCCCTGGATTTGAAAGTGACCTTGGGAATGGAAACCAAGCATGAACAGCTACCTGGAAGGAACTTTGGTTCCTGACCTCTTGGGGAGCAACCAACTCTGAACTCTCTCCAGACTTCCTATATGTAAGAGAGAAATAAATTTCCTATCTTGTTTAAGCCACAATTATTCTTTTTCTATTACTTACAGCTGAATTTAATCCATACTCATATGGGGCCCCAATGCAAAGTCTGTTAATGACTTCTGTTTCCAGTAAGTAATATCCCTCTTGTCCTTCCATGTTCAGAATCAACCAATAGACATAGAAGTCTGAAACAGAGGTCAAAATCTCCCTGCTGTTTCTAATAAAGCTGATTGGAGATGTGGCCTTAGATCGGTGGACAAAAGGGCTTGTTAACACTTCACTCCTGAACTGGGCAGATTAGCTGCCACTGTAACTGACATAACTTTGGTTTTGCAACCTCAACACTATTGACACTTTGGACTGGATAACCGTTGTGTGGGTTCATCTTGTGATCATGTTTAGCAGCGTCTCCATCCTTCATCCCTAGATGCTGGTAGCACTCCAGTCACAATGAGCAAAATTGTCTCCAGACATTGCCAAATGTCCCCTGGAGAACAAAATATCCCCCAGTCGAGAACAATGGGCATAACTGACCAACCGCAGAGCCCCCTCTTGGGAGTGTATTTCCATAGCAGGAAATCCCCAAAGACGGGAAACCCAGAAGGGACTGAACCTTTAGCGTCCAGTTCCTTTTTCCGAACGCACAGACGCCACCCCCTTTTCTTTTCAAGAGGTGAATGAGGGAAAGGGAGAGGCCAAGAGCGATACTCTCACCAACATTTCTCTACAGGGGAACCCCAGTTCTTGTGAAAACGCTCCTCTTTTGTTCCAGTGAGTCACTTTTCCCTACAGCCTATAATTTCACAAACATTAACTAAAAATGTGAATGTCTGGTTGGGTCCAACTACTTGTACTGGAAGTGAAGAATGCGCACTAGAAAGCCTCAAAGAGCAAGATTTAAGCCATTGGGGTCAAGCTACATTTTCTTTTTTTACAGTAGCTGGCCACTGCATTAGGTCCATTTGTTTATCCTCAGAGTCGCCGTGGGTGTTGGGAGAAAGAGAGTATATTGCTTGTGAGTGTGTGTGTGTGTGTGCGTGCACGCGCGCGCACGCACCTCCTGAGACCAAGACCTACGAACCCTTCAGCTCTCTCAAGAGGAGGAGGATTGCCCCATACTTACCAGCCCTTGGGTGTATTATAAGCTTGTATAACAGTTCTCAAACTTTCTGGTCTCAGGATCTCTTTAAACTCTAAAAAATTGCAGACCCCCAAAAGCTTTTGTTCACATGTATTCCATCAACTGGTATTTAAGGTACTGCAAATGAAAACAAAATTATATTTATTAATTCATCGAAAAATAATAAACATTACATGTTAAATAATGTATTTTGATGAAAAATAACTACATTTTCTAAGACAAAAACAATTAGCAAGGAAGGGCATTATTTTGCATTTTCACAAATGTCTTTAATGTCTGGTGGAATAGAAGACACATGAATTTTCGTTATCCGCTTCTGCATTCTTTCTGTTGTGATATGTTCTTTTTGTTTAAGTATGTAAAAATCCCGCCTCGGTTGGCACATGGAAGGTTTTAGTAGTCTTTCCATATTCTGGAGGACATCCCTCCCTGATGCTACATCAAAACTTGACAAGCGGTAGTTTCTTTAAGGTCAGCTGCAGCCCTGTGCCCCCGGGAACCTCGCCTTGGAGACCTCTGGTCTGGGGCCTCTCCTCTGACCCCGAGGACGCCCACCGCCCAGGCCACACTCTTTTCCTCACTTCTCCCATTGCCACTTCTTCACATCTTGTCCCCCTTTTTTCTTTCCCTCTCCTGTCACCTGTTTTTCGCTTTCTCTACCTTCTCTCAGCAGATGTCCTCTTGCTGCGGAGCCCCCACCTACCGTCCTCCAAAGGACAGGCTGAAAGCCCCAAACATCGTCCCTTCCCCACTCGACTACAGCAGCAATGGGGCCTAAGGCCGACAAGGTGCCAGGTCTGTCTTCAGTGGTCAGAGAAGCTACAAGAGCAGAAGATAAAGCCAGAAGGCACTACCTTCATCTCAGCTGACACCTGGCAGGGCTGGGCAGGGCCGCTGGAGCGTGGGCTAAGCCAATCGTTGATGGAATTCAAGAGCCAATTACACTGAATTACTTTTATTTTGATTTTCATTTTTAATTGTTAAATAATCAAGTGGCAGATTCCTGAGATTGTGAGACACAACTTAACACTCACATACGAAAGAGAAAGCCCCTCAAGGCTTCATTGGCACCATCATTCACTTGTTGACCTTGGGCATCCAACTCCATGCCAGTGTCCCTGGGGCCAAAATGGGTCAAAAGGGAGGGACGAAAAGGGTCATAACTCTCTCAAGTTTAAAGGCTCCCTCTGGACAACAGCGCAAAAGTGTTCATCTTTTGCTGAGGTGAGGGACAATTAGATGTGCTGTAACTTTTCACAAAATGCAAAATAAACAGAATAATATTTTTTCAGTGCAAATTCAGTCTGTTGTTTTGTGTTTTTGAAAAGTCAGGGTTTTTTTTTGTTTTTATATTCTTGGGAGTTGGCTTGAACGTAGTCAAGTCACTTATCAACCAGCAAAGACTTACCGAGCACTACACAAATATGGGAAATACACACGTTAGATATGGTCCCTACACTTCGACAGCAGGTAATGCCAGTTGGGAAAACCCAGCAACTGAAGAGGATAAATGATGGCTACCAAGTGCTGTGCCCAAGTTGTATGCGGGATGGGAGTTAGGTGGAGGGAAGGTGTGAGCCAGGTGCAGAATCTGAAACACAGAGAAGAGGAAGATGATTCCAGGAAGGAGGATAAGAGCAAAGGCTGAAAGCTGGGAAAGTGCAATGTGCATCGCAGGCACAGTGAGAAGACCCGTCTGGTTTGGGCTGAAGACCTGCAAGGCAAGTAGCAAGACCAGGCCGAGAGCGAGGCTGAGGCTGGCCCGCAGGCCTTCCACAGCAGGAGTCTGGACCCCGCCTGCAGGACACGTGGGGCCACTCACGGTTTCTGAAGGAAAGCAGCAGACGTGACCGTCAGCAGTAGTGCACGTATGGAGAGAGGAGGCAGTGGGGTGCGACGGAGCGAGGACGCGCTCGGAAATGAGCGCATGGGACGCTTCGTCTGGCGCTTTTAAAAAGAAGAGACCAAACACCGGAAGATGGACTGACTCGAGAGAGACTTCATTTATATAACACATCTACAATTTACAAAGGATTTTGCTTACATGATCTCGTTTTATCTTCAGAACAATTTGTAAAGTAGAACATTGTCACATTTCACAAGGAACTGCTGCTCAGAAATGATGCTATCGCCTTTGGCAAAGCCTTTTTGTTGGTTTTTGGGACACTCCCTTCTCTAGGTTTTTTTTCCCTCTTATTCCTTTTCAGGAAAGGCTTTTTCTTCTGTATGTCCCCTTAAATATAGATTAAATGTAGATGCTCCTGGGCCTCTCTTCTCCTGCTCTGCTCATTAGATAACCTCACCTGTTCTCAGGGTTTAAAGCATTACATATACACCGACAACTGCCAAATCTGCTACAGAGTTCAGATCTTTCTTCTGAACACCTGACCTACATATACAGTTACCCATCTAAATTTCTTCTATCAAGCATGTCCAAAATGTAACTGATTTTCGCCCTACACTTGCTGTTTCTCCTGTATTCCCTGTTCTGTCACACCATTATCACTGACCAGGCGAATGGCCCCTGTGGCTTTTCTTTGGCTAATTTCAAATAACTTTATATATAAAACAGAGGGAGTAAAGGGGAAGCCTTGAGGCTGACCATTCAGAGAGGAGCACTGTCAGCAGTCCCTGGGCATAGAGAAATAAGCCAGCAGGGACTGCGGCGGGAGGAGCAGGCACTCCACAGAAGGAAGGGACTGGTGACAGCCACTGGAGCTCAGAGGTATGTGCGTGCTGAACACTCAGCAGTGTTTTTAATACTTTGATTTCAGATACCTAGTTTAAATCCTTCTATACATGATCTGAATTTTAAGTTGCTTCAAATCTTTCTTTAAAAGCAAAGAGGTTTAAAATATGAATTCAAGTGGTACAAGAATCTTGTATGATAGACAAGGCAGGTATTATTAGTCTAATTTTACAATTCACTCACCCACTCACTGATTTGTTTAAACATTTATTAAGCACTTTTTCTGGGCCAGGCACGGTGCAAGGTGCTGGGATATAACAATGATTATGACAAGGTCCCTCAAGGAGCTCACAGTCTAATGGTAAACTACAGAGTAAACTGAGGCACAGAGTGGTAAATGACTTACCCAATGAGGTAGAAATAGCTAGGTATGTGGAAATGTGGGACTAGAGCTGGAGAGAGGGCAGGGTACAACTTGTGGTAAGTAAAACCCCTCTGATTGAAGAGCAAGGCTGCGTACAGAAACATTACAAAAATCTGCTTGCAAAAACCTTAAAATAGTTCCCAATTTTCACCATGATTGAACTCATGTCTGACAATGAAAACACTATTATCTGATGGCATTTCTAGACTTGCCCCCGGAGCCTTGGGGCATGCCACCAATCTGCTGGGACATACAACTCCGTAGACAGCTTGAAATCAAGATGCATCCAATACCGATTTCGGCATGGGGAATCATATTAAAACACTTTAATTAACTCCATGAACGTAAATGTATAGCACATTTATGATACTTCTACATGTAGAAGTTTGGAAAAACTCTCCTCTAACCCTCATCCAGAGGATTCTAATAAGTTACAGATACCAAGGAAATTAGAGAATTTGTTACTTTCCATATATACATTATTTTGGCTGTACAAGGGTGAAAAATGTCACTTAGACATATTTCATAAGTACTCTAAACATTATACAGATATATACACAAAGACATCACATTTAGATTTGTGTGTACACCTACCCAATGTACAACAGCTAACTGCAAACATGACCAGTGTAAGGCAATTTCTTTTGTGATATACAATACAATCCTTGAAGCAAAGGGTAGCGTCCGCAAAGAACATCTATCTCAGGCCTGACCATCTGTTTTCATAACACTCTTTGTGATGAAGTTATTTCAGGTGTCAAGATGTCTATTTCGCTGACAAAAAGCAGTGAATAATTATAAAAAGTTGTTTTCAAATGTGGAAACCATAATTATCTAAGTAGTGAACTACTCAAAGACACTACCGGCATTAATGCTGCTGCTAACGAGGAGAGCACTGCAGGGATGAGTTATTGCTCTGAGAATCAGACTGATGCAACATCCATCCTCCCATGTAGGATGTTCCCCAAAAAACTCAATACATGAATTCTTAAATGCTGCTATCAGTTGCTCACTTCAAGCAATTCTTCACTTTGCTGAGGATTTTCTTCTGAAAAAGAACACGAGAGAGAAATTCTCCTAAGTGAAGGACTGAAAGGCAGACGGGTAACAGAACATACAATCCAACTACTTAAAAAAAAAAGTGAAGATCCCTCGTCAAGCTCATGTTAATAGCATAAGGCTAATTTTTTCAGTCTCACAAGAACAAACAGGAACTCAAACTTGTACCTAAAAGCCCCTGTTAGAGAATGTAGAAACCTGTCCCTTATTAGGGCTTTACTGGTTTCCTTTGGAGATGTCATGATTCCCTGATTATTCATTATCCTTGTGTTGCTATCTGTGCATTTGAGGAGACAGCCTCCACTTCTGGTCTTTACAAGTGTTCGCTGCCAGGGATAGAGCTTCCCTATTCAGACTAGCCTGGGATTTTGGAAGGACCAGCTGGTGACCACCCTAGGCAGGCAGACCTTTCTGTGAGCTCCCTAGTTGGCTGGGCCACTGCCTTTGCTCTGATGTCGGTGGGGCTGCTGGCTGGGTTCCGCTGTCTTGTGAGATCACTGCCTGGGCTTCACCGTCCAGTGAGACTACTGCCTGGGCTCTGCTGTCTGGTGGGGTTGCTGGCTGGGTACCACAGCGGCTTCTGCTCAGGCCGGTCACAGGATGTATTCCCCGGCCACACAATTCCACTATTTGGGATCTGCAGTTGGACAAGGCTGCAGGCGGACTCCAAGGTTAGATGGAGCCACTACTCTGGCCAGGCGGGACCAGAGGCTACGCGCCTTAGAAAGGCAAAACTGAGGATTCCTCTTAGTCCTGCAGGAGCCGTAGGGTGGGCTCTTGGCTGAGTGGCTGTTTGACTCCTGGATCAAGTAGGTCTAGCATCTTCCCTTCTCCAAGATGTGCGGTGGTGGGAGTCTCCTGATAGGCAAGGTCACTGGCAGGATTTTGGTGAGTGGAGCTGCTGCTTGACCGAAAGCCTCCCTATTCAGAGCCCGCCGCCAGTGGTACCACCATGGGACCAGACAGAACTAAGACAGAACTAAGTTTAACTATAAAGTCTGTAGAAATATCTAAACTCCAGTAAGAATTACCTTGTAATTCTTGGTTTTTTTTCCTCATGTTTTTGTGGATAAGAAGAGTACAAGTATCTTACGGCCACAATACACATCCATAAAATTATATATACTTAAAATATCATTAGAATCTTAAATTTCCTAATCACAAAGTTGGTATGTTTACCTTCCTCAGGGCGTTCTGGATGTCTGCTCTCAGATGAAGAGATGACACCTTCAGACCTTTTGTGACCCGCGTGACCCTGCTCCACTTCACACAAGTAGACATCGATGGGTCCTTTGGTGCTCCTTATGTGCACTGTGATGGAATCCTGGCAAAGGACACATGAGCCATCAGGATGAATGAAGAATTCATGAAGCATACTTTTCACTCACTAGAACTGTGAAAATTTCAAAGCGCCTTTCTGAAAATTAAATTCTGGTAGTTTCCTTTCTATCATACATTTGAGAAAATCACCTTCTTAGCTGTAGTCACATTAAACCACTGCACAATTCACACAGTTAAGACAGCTGCATGATCCTGCAGTAACAGGGTCACAGCCATCAAGTGGATACCTGTCCACACTCAAGGGCCTGGTTTCCCTGCTCAAGAAGTCGACCCCTTGAAGGAGGCCACACTTGAGAGTTAAAAATCAGTGTTTTGATAACAAAGAACTCTAGACTACCCTATAGTTGCATAGGATAAGGGTGTGTTTGGATTTCCAGACCAATGAAGAGGTATCGAGATAACTGGAAGGGCCATTCATCTGTCCAGGTGAAAGAACTAAGAGGAAAAGATCAAGCCAAAACATGCCTTATGTAATTTAAAACATTAAAAAAAATGAGAATCATAACAAAGGACTATTATTAACTCCTCATGATTTTCACATCCTTTGGCTTATATTTATTTAATCAGGATTTAATTAAAATACTTTTTCCAAAAGGTATCAGGAAATTGAGTGCTTATACTGAGAATTAAGCTAAATTCTTAAGAAATAGTTATAGTTATGATTCCTTTGTTTTGTTAACAGGAAGCTGGTTCAACTGTATGTATCAAACTCTACTCTCTCCCCTTTTACATGGTTAGACCTGGGCTGGACACTACAGACACCACCGCTCCCTCCTGCTCCACATCTCACTGTGCTCTTATAATAGAGCGAGTTCAGTGAGATGCAGCATCTCAGAGGGTCTCAGAACCTCATTTGTCATCCTTGCTATGGCTTCCTGGTTCCACACAGGTGGGCTAGAGAGCATCTGTGCTCAGCTTCTAGAGTGCCAGGTCAGGTCTGGTTTGAACAGTAAACCTTGTGCAATTTAATAGATATTTGGAAACAATAAAAGAAACCAGTATGTTGCTCTGAACTGGCAGCCAGCTGAGGACTTCACATTCCACTAACTCAGGGATCGGCAAACATCTTCTGTAAAGGGTAGGACAGTAAATATTTTTGGCTTTGCAGGCCATACCATCCCTATCACAACCTCTTAAACTCTGCTAATGTAGTGTGAGAGCAGCCAGAGACAGTATCTAAACAAATGGACATGTGGTTGTCTCCCAGTAAAATTATTTACAAAAAGAGCAGGGGGGATTTGACCTAAAGGCCAGTTTGCCAGCTGTCACACCAGGTCCGCAGCTGTCTCCCCAGATCTTTGTGGAGTCAGACTCTACTGAAGCCAGCACGCACACATATCTATTGCTGAGAATGGCTTGTGCGCAGACTTTAAATGGGACACTAAGAGAAGCCTTGAGCATGATTAAAGGCTCAGCCAAGATTTAACAATTACAGTCTGATGCAGCTGATAGCATAGGGAAAAAAACCAAAAAACCATCAGTTGCTGCAGAATGGATTATCATGCCCCGTAGTAAGCATGTGTTGAAGGACTAGCGGCTACTTATTTAAAAATAAGATCCGTGAAACAACTCATATTAAATAAAAACGTTACTTGGATACTTGGAAGGCACCTAAATCCAAATAAAACAACTAGGAAACATCACCAAGAGGTCACAATTTGAGTGTGACAGAGACAAAAGAAAGCTCTTCCTAACTAGATACACTGTCAAGTGTCATGGGGCCTCACTTGGACAGAGGTCTGCTGGGGATAAGAGGAAAGGTCGATGGCGGGAACGCTCTTCACTCGGAGGGGGGCAAATCCCTAGAGCAATGAAGAGGACCTCACTACGAGCACCGATGGCTCTACCAGGCAGTCAGACTCGATGATTTGTCCCAAGAATGGTCACATTCCTTGGTTCTGACTCCATCCTTATCAAGCAACCTTCTGATGACAATTATCTTTCAATACAAACTTTCCTGCAAGGGAAAGAATGTGCTAAGCAACTAGCAGCTGTTAAGAATATTTTCATTTACACAGAAATTTTACTTTTCATTTTAGATTCATAACATAGTGTTCTAGTTTATTCATTAGTCCTTTATGAGTTTGTTAGTAAGTTAATTCCCCAGAGCCTTGGCTGAGATCAGATCTTACTTTTCAAAACAGGCCAATTCTTGGTGATTCCTCTAAGAAGCATTACAGCATACTGGTTAAAAACAAACTTAGAGCACAAACTACCTGGGTTTGAATTCTGGTTCTCTCACTTACTGTGTGATCTTGAGAAAGTTAATTCGTCTTTCTGTGCTCTGGGTTCCCCATCTTTAAGATGATGATAATGATGTCTACTTGATTTGCTGTGTCACTCGAAACATGTTAAAATGTGCAAAGTGCCTTGAATAGTATCAGATACACAGCTAACAGGTACATAACGGCCATTTCGTTACCATGACTGTGACGAGCACAGCCTCAGCAGTTGGGCCACCTCCCTCTTCAAATCTGTTTTAAAATGCAGGGGTACCTACCTCTCTGGGAGCAGGAACATCCAGTCTGGTTTCTTCTGGAGCTTTAACTGCGATAACAATTTGTTCATGGAAGGCTTGAATGCTATGAATATCTTGATATGTTACATATGCTAGTGTAAAAATCAGTCAAGGATCTCCAAGCAGAGTGCTATTTATTAGGGAGAAAATTTACCTCTTATAACTCATTAATGAAAGTGTAATGTTAGAGTATCTTTAGTTTTTATGGGATACAAATTCACAAGGAAAGCAGTAAAAATATATTTCACTGGTAAGTTGCATTA
>NW_012148596.1:1026865-1028709 GCF_000956105.1 Propithecus coquereli
AAAAAAAAAAAAAAAAAATCAAAATCACCATCAATAACATGTAGGAGATTACAGAGTAATTGCAAGTTAGGTCATCAGAACTTCAAATGTTTACATTTGGTGTTTTCCAAAATGACAGACAAAAACTAGGCACTTTGACTTAACTTCTGCTCTCTCTCTATTCTAGATAGCCATTATTCCTCCTGTACATAAATTATTTTTTGTTCCCATTTATAGTTTCTCATCTTACAAGGGAATTTTTTCAAAAAATATATTACAACCGTATGGAAATGAATAATCATAGACACAGCCCAATGAAGTAAAAAGAGCACTGACCTAAGAGTCAATAATACCCAGCCCTAGTGCTTACAGCACAACTTTTGACAAGTTATGATCTTTTAGTACCTTAGTTTCTACACGTGAAAAATAAGAAGTGTTGGCAAGATGACAGTTCCTCTGCTAAAATTTTATAAGTCTGTATTTTCCCCTACTGTGTATATTCCACCTGAATATAATGACTATATTCGTTATTGTAAAAAGATGTATTTTCTGTAGTTATTAGTGTCTACTCCAGTATGATACGACTAGGCAACAACTTATATTCAGTTTTCCTTCAATCTTTATGGAAAATAAACAGGTGAAAAATTGTTACCTTTATCTTTTATCCTTTGCTTGCTAGTTTTCAAATCTGATTCTAATTAGTGATTCAGAATGCAACCTGAGTCCCTAAAGTGCTTTTTAATATCATTTAGTAAAAATGTTCAAAATAAAATTCAATCTGTATTTCTGTATTATGGAAAAAATAACTTCTCTTATGAATCCATTTCCTCTAATAACTAAGTTAATTACTTAGAGTCATTTTATGATCTTTGTTGGCAGATTTTTCATTTGCCTGAAAGGTCTCTATACACTTACCTGCTGAACCTGTTTCTTCTTCATCCAAAATACCTGCCTGTTCTAGGTGTGATAGCTTTTCTCCTCCATGCATGTGCACGCACATACCTTGCACTACATCGATGTCTTAGTCCTCTTCCTGTGGGGTCTTTTCTAATCATGTCAAGTCTTTAGCAATTGCCTTTCAGACATTAAGTCTGATTTTTTTTTTTTTTTTTAATATTCAGGGCAGAATGCTTCAAAGAATCATCCATAGCCCACCTGCATCATATCCACTTAGGATGCCTGTTGAGAATGTAGATTCCTGCCTTCCCCCAGAACTACTGAATTATAACTTCTGAAGCAGGAGGCTCTAGGTGTCCACTGCACTTCAGTGTGCAAACCACTATTTTATAACCTTCACAGATTTCCTGTGATATCAATAATCAATTGGAACTGAGGAAATTTTTTTAAAAATTATGTTTTTCGTGGGATAATGTAAGAAAATTTATAGGATCCTTTTCTAACAAGAAGTCGTATCTTACTTTGTTGAATATTGTCAAAACATTGCTATCATCTAGTTTGTTTTAAGCATGAAATTGTCACCTAATGAAAAGGAAAAAAAGGCTATGAAAAGTTTGAAACCAACTCACATCCACCGAATATGGTTCTTAGATTTCTTTTCAACGAGGTCGATTCCATCTAAGACATTGGTGATATCATATACTCTTCGTTTTCGTACTCCCAGTTTTGTTGCAACCTTGTTTAAGTCAAGAATACCCCCAGGAGCAGATCTGACAAGATCCATAAATTTTCTAGTTAAATAAACCAGTGATACATCAAAACGAGGTCTCTTCACTTTTAGAGCTTCTGGGAAACAAAATAAACACATTCGTAAAATTTTAAATAACATTTCTCAACTCATTTAAAAAATCATTTATTTCCTCTTGATCAAATAGCATAGACATCTGCAGAAATTCCTACGCACTGAC
>NW_012148596.1:1031789-1033706 GCF_000956105.1 Propithecus coquereli
TTATTTCAGTTTTTCCTCAACTCGTACACATTCACAATAAATCATTTTAATCATATTAAGTTCAAACTACAAAACTTATTCAGGAATCAACTTACTTCTCATGGACACATATTGTACATTATCTTCTAAATTAATCCTTATTTTTGATGGCTGAAAAAAAAAGATACAAAAATTTAACTCAGTAATTTTAAAACAACAATGCAAATGAATAGCATTTTATTCTATAATATAAAGGACTGGGGTTTTTTTTCACCCTAAAGTAATAATCTGGGTGTGAGAAAAACAGTCCTTCCAAACTATATCTACTTCAACTGTCATGGCATCTGACAATATCCACAGATTTAAATTTCTCAGGCTGCATGGGTGTGCCTAATTATGGAAGTAGTGAAGAGAAGGAAGGGTGAGAATATGAATATGAGAATTTATTACTGAATAGACATTAACTTGGTGACTGCACCAGGTGATGAGGGTAAAAAGGAATGCAAAGATCGTTAAGACACTGTCCCTGACTCTGGAAAGCTCAGTAGAGGTGAAGATCTATGTAAACTAACAAATGCTCACCCTTTGCATATTTAAGTATAAGTGGTTCCAAAAAATTTGCTCATAAACTTTTGTAGGCAGGCATGCATTCCCATTGCAATCAATGTAAAAACAGCAGCACTTCTAATAATGGGAAATAATGCATGCTGTGGATAACTTGAAACTTCTGTATTAGATAAATTAAAAGGTCTTTTAAATTACTGAAACAACCAGGAAGTTAGCAGTAGCAGCTACCAGTAGCAGCTCCATTATTAATGCCCAACCATTTTACCAGCTATTTGGAAGCTATAGTAACATCTGTAACACATTTAGAAATATTTCTTGCAAATAATAAAATAAAATGAAACTTTAAGATGAAACTGTGTAAACAGAAACTCCTATTAATCTCAATGCTTGGAACAAGGTGTAATGATGTCACGTGCCTCCAGAAAGACTGTGAACAGGTTCAGCTCTTGTCTAAGTGAAAGAACTGACACATAAAGCAAAACTAGGGTGAGTGAATTCCACAGGTGCTCTAAGGAGAGAATCGACAGGAGTACTATGGATGCACCCAGGCAGGGAAATCACAGAAGGATTCACAGGGAAGGTGGCCCCAGCTGAGCCTTGACAAGTAAGCCAATTTTTGCCTGAATAATAAACCATAGGGGGGGAAGAAAAAGCCTACTGGTGCAGAAAATGAAACAATCTAAGGTACGAAGGCACAAATTGCATGGCATGTTTTTGAGAACCCACCTGTGTGGCCAGTGTGAGAATGACTTGATTTTGAAGCGGGAAGGGCATGCTAGCACCACATAAAATCATGCTAAGGAGCTTGGGCTTTATGTCATAACTAGTGGAGAATGACCAAAGGTTTCTGAACAAGACTATGACACAATCAAGTTCATGGTTTAGAAATAAAAGTATGGCAGCAATATGGCAAAGGACTGGGAAATTGGGAAGCCTTAAGGCAGGGTGTGCAGTTAAGAAGCTCTTTGCTTATAACAGTGTTAACAAATCCTTGGCACAATGATTTCCTTATCATCTGATGATAGCATGTTAGCAAGTTAACTTGATACGAAATAATAATCCTGTTACAAAATTAGTTTGGTTGTTAGAATTGAAAGGAACATGTAGACCTGCTGCAGTGTACAACACTGGAGATGGGAATGCCTGCCTTGGGGGCAGGGACTATGTCTGGCTAGCTCTCTTGAACAGCCTTGACAACAGTGACTTGCAAACATGGTATCCAACAGCAAAACTCTTGAAGCAGACTTATTAAAGTCAGACATTTGACAAGTATGACCAACTGTCATTGCTAATTTTACATTTAAGCTCTCTGCTAATTTAGTATGAGACAGGGGCTAACTATTGCAGCAAGATTCCTTTTTTTTTTTTTTT
>NW_012148596.1:1035466-1037861 GCF_000956105.1 Propithecus coquereli
GGTATACCTATTTTTAAAAATATTCATTACCCTTTATTAACGGATAGGCAAATGAAGGGAAAAAAAAATTTCTTGAAGTCCCTCACTCACTCACCTAGTACAATGATTTTGGGTTTTCATAAACACGCCCCCACAATACACACACTTGTCAATATGTACATATAGTTCTTAAAAACAAAAATAGGAACTTAACATTTTGTAACATGCTCTTACCTCAATATTGTAAAATCATCACGTCAACAAATGTATTTCAACATTATTTTTAATGGCTGCATATTTAACTGCATGGAATATTTGTTAAAAGTTATCTCAATATTGGAAATTCAGACTGTCTACAACTTTACTATTTTGCATAATACTTCAATGAACCTGTTTGTTGCTAAATTATTATATGTACCCTTAACTGTTTCCTTTAGATACATTTCAAGATGTGAAGTTGCTGAGTAAAAGGATATTTTTAAGGAAGTCTGATATGTACTGCTAAACTGCTATCAAGGTTGTGGGATCTATTGATTGTACGCAGTATATAAGGGCTTAATCTCATGCACTTGCCAGAACTAAATATTATCATCCTTTTCATCTTTTCTAATTTGATACTAAGAAAAAGTTCTTATGGTTTGGTCTGCAGAGGAAATAATTCCTAAAATAACTCAGTTGTCATTCTGGCGTAGAACATGCGATTTCCCTTTTTCTCTACTTCCACAGCATACCACAGCCAGTATGCTTCAAATGAAACGTCCAACCCACCTTCAGTCGGAAATGCCCTTACTCAGAACCTGCACAGTGTCACAGTCAACTTAAAGACCACTGGTGGCTACTCCAGGAATAAAAGTACATATTTCATAATATAAATGTCTTCTCTGTGGAGCCCATTTCTACACTTAAAACTAAACAGGAGTAAACTAGGAATTTAAAAGGATTTTTAATTGGAAATAGAAGAAAGTCACAATTCTACAACAAAACTTTGAAGATTACAAATGAGGAATTCTAACTTTAAAAAGCATGTACTTAATTATACTAATTACTAACAAGGCATGGTCTTACAAGCTCAGGATAAGTACATTCTTGTGACATTATTTTTATAAAGAACAAATATAACTGAACACCTACAACATGACAGTTGCTGAGGGGATATAAATAAGATTAAAAAGGTCTTCAAACTAAAGTAATTCCATAGTCTAATGAGGAACTGTATTACATAATAAATCCCGAATAAGTGCTAGCGAGGTATTCAAAGTTACTTGATACCATGAAATAAAACCTTTGCTGGAGTGGGGACCGGGAGGGCCTCCGATCGGGAGCAGGCTGGGCACGGCGCACGGAAAGATGAGGGCAGGTGCTGGCCCACTGCCACAGAGGGTGAGGGGCTGAAGTGAGGGAGAGGAAACAACACGTCAAAAACAAAGCAGCATCTGAGAACCCGGTGCGTTTAGGGAATCCACAGGTAGCATGTGGCTTTAGCAACGGATATGGGCAGCAGAGTGCTGAAGATGAAGCTGCAACATTAAGCAAGAAACGACCTTCAGGGGCCTTGTCTTTCGGTTTCGTCTAGCCATTCTCTACTGCCTTGTTTAAGGACATGAGGCGGCTTCTAAATTTAATACAAATAAATAAAATGAAATATATGAGGAGTCAGGGTTTTCTCTGTAGGTAATAGAGCACCACTGAAGAATGTAAGGTGAGTGACAACATTAACCCCATTTCTGTATTAGAAAACTCACACTGGCAGCAGAACAGAAGGGGATAGGGGTTGCAGAGGCTGGAAGCTTGCGGCCCACTCAGAGGCTATCCCACAACCTCAGCTTCGAGAGACTCAGACCCTGAACTAGAAGAAGCTATCTAACACAGTGGTTCTGACTCTGGGTTCCTGCGTCAGAGAGGCATGGGACTGACCCCTGACTCTGAGCAAGTCACTTTACCTCTCTGGGCTGCACTTTACTCATTATAAAAAGTGAATGATAATCCACACCTGTATTTTGAAGGGTTATTGTGATAATCCACTCAAAGAGCTTAATACAGCACCAGGCATTAGACAAGCTCAGTAAATGTTAGATATTGGTTATAAATTGGTAGTATGGGATGGATGAAAGAACACTTGAAAGCTAAAGCTGACCAAACTTGGTGACCACCTATGGGTGAGAGTGTAGCAGGAGGTGAGGAAAAATTAAGGGTTAATATGTATAAGATTTATATTTGGGCATCTATGCACGATCTATCCACTGAGATTAGGAAGAAATTAGGGGTGGGGCAATCTATCATAAAGACTTCCAGAAGGACAGGGAACTACAGCAACTGACATCCTTATCTCCTTTAACAGATACCCTAAACATTAGCCTAAGGTAGGTGCCAAGAAGGAAAGAGTAAATTTCTCACAGGAGGAATTTTGGAAGAATAT
>NW_012148596.1:1041840-1044816 GCF_000956105.1 Propithecus coquereli
AAGAAGTTTCTACTCTATCCTGAGAGTACTAGGAAACCATAACAGATTCTTTCTGCCAAGTGACATAATTAGAAATACACTTTTAAAAGATCATTATTATGTGTGGAGAACACATGGAAAGTGAGGGGCAAGACTGGAAGCAGGAAAACTGCTTAGGAAGGCACTGCAACAATCTGAAACGCAGATGATGATTAGAAGTGACAGGTAGTGGTGATTAGTAATTAGATTGGGAGGTTGGAGAGGGTCAGTTTGGAAAAGGGAGAACACAAGAATGATGCCTAGGACACTGGCTTGGGCAATACAGTGGGTGTGGTACCATTTATGAAGACAAGACATAACAAAGTTGTTGCCTGCTTAGGCAAGAAGATAATTCTGACGCTTAATGTTAACAGGTGCCAACTTGACTGGATTAAGGAATACCTAGAAACCTGGTAACGCTTTAGTTTTGGGTGTGTCTGTGAGGGTGTAGTTTCCAGAGACCAGCAGTGAGTCTGCGTGGACGACAATGTGAGCAGACACCATCTAATGTGCTGGGGCCTGGAGAGAACGAAAACAGGAAAAGGAAAATATGTTCAGCTATCTGTGGGAGCTGGGACTATCAACGCTCTCCTGTCCTTGCATAACAACTTGAGGCTCCCAGGTCTTTGGACTTACACCAGCCACCCCCCAGGTTCTGAGGCCTCTGGCCTCGGACTGAGAGTTACACCACCACGTTTCTTGATTCTGAGGCCTCTAGACTTGGACTCTCAGCATCCCAGGTCTCCAGCTTGCTGCCGGCTCAGCATAGGACTTCTCAGCTTCCTAACCATGAGCCAATTCTTCTAGTAAGTCCCCTCTCACATATCTATACACAGTCTTCTGTTGCTTAATGATAGGGGATAGGTTCTAAGAAACGCATCATTAGGTGATTTTACGTTTGTGCAAACATCACTGCACTTACGCAAACCCAGATGGTATAGCCTACTACATAACCAGACTATCTGGTATGCTACGGCCTACTGCTCCTAAACTATAAACCTCTACAGCATGTTACTGTACTGAGTACTGAAGGCAACTATAATACAATGGTCAGTATTTGTGACAGAAATATTTCATCTCCATTGTAATCTTATGGGACCGCCATTGTATATGTGGTCTATCATTCAATGAAATGTCATTATGTGGCACATGACTGTATTTATATATCACATTGGTTCTCTCTGGAGAACCCTAATACAAGTTTTGGTACCAGAAGTGGGGTGTAGTGCACCTTCTCATGGGTCCTGCTAGACTTGAGTCTAGTTATAGGTCTAGAAGCAAAGACGGGTTGTGGGTGGGGTCCTCAGGAGCTCAGCACTGTCTTGCTAGGCAACTGTCTCGGGAGGCCCATACCATTTCCTTGGGCAACGCAGAGTTCAATTCCCTCCTGCAGGTGGAAAGGCTGACGACACTGTGGATAGGAATGCTCCTGCCCCTAGGGGTGGGGAGGTCACTTTTGGCAAACAAGACTCACGAGTGCCCAGACTCATCAGGGTCTTCCCACAAGTCCCCATCCCAACTTGCAGGATCCCATTCTTCCCCAATCAGTGCCCCCACTTTAACAGCAGGTACTCTGCGAGCCTAAAGAGTTCAACTTTCATTGTAATTCAGCCAGTCCCATGACAAGTGAGAGCTCATGTTTGATTTCTGCAATTTCAGCCCTGTAGCTACAGAAGATTCCAGGGCACACTTAGAAACTCTTAGGTCATTGGGTGGGCCCAAGAAATGGAATCCCTGGGCTCATCTTTTTCTTTCATTATTTTGTTCAGCAACACTAGGAGGAACCAACCAATGTCATTATATTTCTTGGTTTTCCACGAATGTTCAAAAGCACCATGTATAGAGTTACTAAATTCCCTGCCTCTTATAAGCAGTAAATTGGGAGTATTAAATACATTTATTTTGTGTATCTCTGTAAGAAACAGTTCACACCATGGACTATCAGTGCTCTCTGTACTATTAGAAGTAGAGTCCTTAGCATTTTTAGGTCTAAGCAGATTAGAAAGCCAATTCCAGAAACACAAAACCAATTAAGGAAACTCATCCTTAAAATTCTGTTCCTCTAGAACTAGTCCTGGTACCAAAATCTGTATCAGTATTGGTTGTTTCTCTGGAGAACCCTGACTAATACAGAAATAAATTCAATTTTGGATATACAGTAGTCCCCACTTATGCTTGGAAGATATGTTCCAAGACCCCCCCCAAGCAGTACTGACCCCTATATACATTATGATGTTTCCTATACAAAGCTATGATAAAGTTTAGTTTATAAATTAGGTACAATAAGAGATTAATAACAAAATAGAATTAGAATATACTATGACAAAAGTTATGTGAATGAGACCTCTCTCTCAATATATCTTAGCAACCTCAGAATATGACTTTTTTCTTCGTGAAAACTTTCACTTTTTCACTTAAAGCACTTTATGGCTTCCTTTTGGCAAATCTGAATTGCCAGCATCACTACTCTTGTGCTTTGGGGCCACTATTAGGTAGTTACTTGAACATTAGCACTGTGATATTGCGACGAGTCGCTCTGAAAACCAAGATGGCTAGTAAGTGACTATCAGGTGGTAGCATCTACAGCATGGATACACAGGACAAAGGCATGATTCACATGTCAGGTGGGATGGGACAGGACAGCTCGAGATTTCATCACACTACTAGAAAGGCAAGCAATTTAAAACTAATGAATGATTTATTTTTGAAATTTTCCATTTAATATTTTTGAACCATAATTGACTACAAGTAACTGAAACCAAGAAAAGCAAAACCTGGGATGAGAGGGGACTACTGTATGAGTTTGAAATCTAAGTAGGAATGTCTAGTTAGACAGCTGGAAAGCCCTAACCTGGATTTAGAGATTTAGGAGTTGTTATTACATAACATGGTAAATTAAACAACCAGAGTGGGTAACAATATCCAAGACTTCAAGGGATGTGTGTATCTTCTGACATT
>NW_012148596.1:1044931-1062890 GCF_000956105.1 Propithecus coquereli
GCCTGCAGCAAGATACTTGAATGAAAAAAATCTATCCTCATCACATTGATTTGGAACACACTAACAAATATACTAAATTGTCATAGATAAGCTCAGAGGTGACCTGCCACAGAGGCTTCCGTTCTCAATTTAGAGCAACAGGGCCAGGCCCTACAAACACAGTCCTTACTGGCTGCCTCACTATCTGCTAGCCACGTAGTCTAGAGGGGCATCTTTTCTTCTTTTCTGCTCTAGACCTCCCTCCCCCTTATCTCCTCGTCCAGACAGTTCTTCACTGGTTGGTACCGGGATAACACTTCAGTTAGGCATAATACCATGAGAAAAAATGGCTTTCTTTTTCCCACTCTGCTATAAACGCAGTTCTATTACATATTGGCTATAGTGATATACGTGGGAAATCAGACTCCAACAGCATTCATTCATTTTTCCCCCTTTGAATATGAGAACACTATCTCTTTATCTTGGAGAAATCACAACAGTACCTTTGCCCCTGAGGGGCAGACATCATTTTATATACATTTCCTGTTTGCATCTTAGCTACAAAATAGAGAAGGCAGAAACCTTCAAACTGAAAATCACTAAGGATGATCTCAGTGCCCTGACAGAGTACACAGCTCTCTGGGAACCAGCAGCTCCTGATGGGCAAGCAGGCACATTTCTTCCCCGTTCAAAGCTATTTCACTACTGCTCCAAATCCCACATCTAAAGACCCCTACTTTTAAATCTGAGAGAAGCTTTGAAGAGCTTTTCCAAAAGTGGAAGAAAAAAAATAAAAGCTGAATTTTAGGGACTAAAATTTTAAGTAAGCACTGCCTCCAAACTGGTTAAAAGTTTCTCTAAACAGATGCCTCTCTGTACCAATTCCATTTTGGGGAGCAATATTCCTTCAAGAGCTCTTTGGAAACACACCTTTCTCGGGGTGATTGCATTTTTCTCATCCATTCAAACGTTTTTTACTTTTCAATGTGCAGACTAAGTTCTACCTTCAACCAACACTATGTTCTTCCTTCTCAAAAATTCCAGACAGCTTTTAAGCCATTTATTCAGGCAAGAAACAATCACCAAGATACGTAACTAAACTCTGCACAGCAACACATGGCTTATTAAGTAGTCCCAATAATTAGCCAATTAAAAAATACTGAGATAGATATTCAAATCACCACTTTACAGGCAGGAAAACAATCACACATTCAAACATTTACAAAGCACCTACTTCATTCATTCAATAACTACTTACTGAATCTGTGAGAGGCACCAATGCACTGGGGATGTAACAATGAAGTAGACAGTCGCTGCACTTAGAGACCTAAGAGGCACCCACTGTAGAGAGAAGGATGCTTTGGGAGCACAAAGGGGGTGCCTAACCCAGTCTTGAGGGGTTAGGGAAGGCTCTTCAGACAAAAGACCTATAAATCTAGACCTGAAACACCATCAGAAGGAAACATGCATTTTTTTTTTAAAATAAAAAAACAACAACAAAAAGAGCTTGTTTTGGAAGGGGGAATGTGGGTAGGTAGAGTGTTCAACCTAGACAGAAAACAGAAAATTCAGTGACCTGCAGGGTATGAAAGAATATGGAAACGTGGAAAATTTAGCAATGATAAAGCAGTTCAGGAAAGGCAAACCCAGGAGCCAGACTGTGAAGAAGTTTCTACTCTATCCTGAGAGTACTAGGAAACCATAACAGATTCTTTCTGCCAAGTGACATAATTAGAAATACACTTTTAAAAGATCATTATTATGTGTGGAGAACACATGGAAAGTGAGGGGCAAGACTGGAAGCAGGAAAACTGCTTAGGAAGGCACTGCAACAATCTGAAACGCAGATGATGATTAGAAGTGACAGGTAGTGATGATTAGTAATTAGATTGGGAGGTTGGAGAGGGTCAGTTTGGAAAAGGGAGAACGCAAGAATGATGCTTAGGACACTGGCTTGGGCAATACAGTGGGTGTGGTACCATTTATGAAGACAAGACATAACAAAGTTGTTGCCTGCTTAGGCAAGAAGATAATTCTGACGCTTAATGTTAACAGGTGCCAACTTGACTGGATTAAGGAATACCTAGAAACCTGGTAACGCTTTAGTTTTGGGTGTGTCTGTGAGGGTGTAGTTTCCAGAGACCAGCAGTGAGTCTGCGTGGACGACAATGTGAGCAGACACCATCTAATGTGCTGGGGCCTGGAGAGAACGAAAACAGGAAAAGGAAAATATGTTCAGCTATCTGTGGGAGCTGGGACTATCAACGCTCTCCTGTCCTTGCATAACAACTTGAGGCTCCCAGGTCTTTGGACTTACACCAGCCACCCCCCAGGTTCTGAGGCCTCTGGCCTCAGACTGAGAGTTACACCACCACGTTTCTTGGTTCTGAGGCCTCTGGACTTGGACTCTCAGCATCCCAGGTCTCCAGCTTGCCGCCGGCTCAGCATAGGACTTCTCAGCTTCCTAACCATGAGCCAATTCTTCTAGTAAGTCCCCTCTCACATATCTATACACAGTCTTGTGTTGCTTAGTGATGGGGGATAGGTTCTAAGAAACGCGTCATTAGGTGATTTTACGTTTGTGCAAACATCACTGCACTTACGCAAACCCAGATGGTATAGCCTACTACATAACCAGACTATCTGGTATGCTACGGCCTACTGCTCCTAAACTATAAACCTCTACAGCATGTTACTGTACTGAGTACTGAAGGCAACTATAATACAATGGTCAGTATTTGTGACAGAAATATTTCATCTCCATTGTAATCTTATGGGACTGCCGTTGTATATGTGGTCTATCATTCAATGAAATGTCATTATGTGGCACATGACTGTATTTATATATCACATTGGTTCTCTCTGGAGAACCCTAATACAAGTTTTGGTACCAGAAGTGGGGTGTAGTGCACCTTCTCATGGGTCCTGCTAGACTTGAGTCTAGTTATAGGTCTAGAAGCAAAGACGGGTTGTGGGTGGGGTCCTCAGGAGCTCAGCACTGTCTTGCTAGGCAACTGTCTCGGGAGGCCCATACCATTTCCTTGGGCAACGCAGAGTTCAATTCCCTCCTGCAGGTGGAAAGGCTGACGACACTGTGGATAGGAATGCTCCTGCCCCTAGGGGTGGGGAGGTCACTTTTGGCAAACAAGACTCACGAGTGCCCAGACTCATCAGGGTCTTCCCACAAGTCCCCATCCCAACTTGCAGGATCCCATTCTTCCCCAATCAGTGCCCCCACTTTAACAGCAGGTACTCTGCGAGCCTAAAGAGTTCAACTTTCATTGTAATTCAGCCAGTCCCATGACAAGTGAGAGCTCATGTTTGATTTCTGCAATTTCAGCCCTGTAGCTACAGAAGATTCCAGGGCACACTTAGAAACTCTTAGGTCATTGGGTGGGCCCAAGAAATGGAATCCCTGGGCTCATCTTTTTCTTTCATTATTTTGTTCAGCAACACTAGGAGGAACCAACCAATGTCATTATATTTCTTGGTTTTCCACGAATGTTCAAAAGCACCATGTATAGAGTTACTAAATTCCCTGCCTCTTATAAGCAGTAAATTGGGAGTATTAAATACATTTATTTTGTGTATCTCTGTAAGAAACAGTTCACATCATGGACTATCAGTGCTCTCTGTACTATTAGAAGTAGAGTCCTTAGCATTTTTAGGTCTAAGCAGATTAGAAAGCCAATTCCAGAAACACAAAACCAATTAAGGAAACTCATCCTTAAAATTCTGTTCCTCTAGAACTAGTCCTGGTACCAAAATCTGTATCAGTATTGGTTGTTTCTCTGGAGAACCCTGACTAATACAGAAATAAATTCAATTTTGGATATACAGTAGTCCCCACTTATGCTTGGAAGATATGTTCCAAGACCCCCCCAAGCAGTACTGACCCCTATATACATTATGATGTTTCCTATACAAAGCTATGATAAAGTTTAGTTTATAAATTAGGTACAATAAGAGATTAATAACAAAATAGAATTAGAATATACTATGACAAAAGTTATGTGAATGAGACCTCTCTCTCAATATATCTTAGCAACCTCAGAATATGACTTTTTTCTTCGTGAAAACTTTCACTTTTTCACTTAAAGCACTTTATGGCTTCCTTTTGGCAAATCTGAATTGCCAGCATCACTACTCTTGTGCTTTGGGGCCATTATTAGGTAGTTACTTGAACATTAGCACTGTGATATTGCGACGAGTCGCTCTGAAAACCAAGATGGCTAGTAAGTGACTATCAGGTGGTAGCATCTACAGCATGGATACACAGGACAAAGGCATGATTCACATGTCAGGTGGGATGGGACAGGACAGCTCGAGATTTCATCACACTACTAGAAAGGCAAGCAATTTAAAACTAATGAATGATTTATTTTTGAAATTTTCCATTTAATATTTTTGAACCATAATTGACTACAAGTAACTGAAACCAAGAAAAGCAAAACCTGGGATGAGAGGGGACTACTGTATGAGTTTGAAATCTAAGTAGGAATGTCTAGTTAGACAGCTGGAAAGCCCTAACCTGGATTTAGAGATTTAGGAGTTGTTATTACATAACATGGTAAATTAAACAACCAGAGTGGGTAACAATATCCAAGACTTCAAGGGATGTGTGTATCTTCTGACATTCAATGCAAAGTTAAGTGGTTTTTCTACAGTGAGAGTTTAGAGTTTTCATCAAATTCTCAAAAGATTAAGACCACCAATACAGACGGTACCAATATACAGTTGACCCTGAAACACAGGTTTGAACTGCACAGATTCTTAATATGCCGATTTTCTTTTGCCTCTGCAACCAGAGACAGCAAGGCCAACCCCCCCCCTTCCTCTTCTGCCTCAGCCTATTCGACATGAAGATAATGAGGATGATGACCTTTACGACAATCCACATCTGCTTAATGACTAGTAATATATTTTGTCTTCCTTATAATTTTCTTAATAACATTTTCTTTTCTCTAGCTTACTTTATTATAAGAATACAGAATACACAACATACATTAATTGACTGCTCATGTTATCAGTAACATTTCTGGTCAACAGCAGGCTATCTGTAAATTTTGGGGGAGTCAGAAAGTTAAAGGTGGATTTTTGACTTTGGGAGGTTGGCAATTCCTTAACTCTCACGTTGTTCAAGGGTCGAATGCAGACCATCCCATAAGTCCTGGGAGTAGCACATGAACTCCCATAGGAAGAATGTGTAGAGAAGGTAGGCAAGAACCCTGAATAACTCAACATGTAAGGAATGGGGAGAAAAAGAGGATGACAAACAGAAGCCAAATAAGCAGATGGAGCTTATGAGGTGTCAAAGCAACTCAATGAAGGGAGTTTCCAACAAGAGTGGTCGATTGTGTCAAAACTACCACAGCTGCTGGAATTGACAATCTTGTTGGTGACCTTGGTTAGAACAGTCTTATAAGCGTGCTTAAGCCAGCGGTCCCCAGCAGTGGGTTGGGTGGTAATGACAGAAAATCAAGTGGACACAAACAACTGTTTCAAGAAGTTTGGCTGTGAAGGGGAAGAGATACAGTAGATGAGACGGAATATGGAAATAAGATAGGTTATCTTTTAAGGTGGGGTTGGATTTAGGATGCAACTTAAGTAGTCAAGAAATTTATCACCTGGAGTCAGACATTCTGAGGTTAAACCTAGGTTTCTCCACTTAGTATCTAACCATGGGCAAGCCACATAGCATCTCCAAGTCTGTTTGGGTAACCGTAAAACAAGGATAATAATCTTCTAAGACTGCTGCGAGGAATTAAATGAGATAACGCTCATACAACATTTGGCATGAGGACTTGGCATAATGACTTGGGTAAATGTTTAGTACTACCAGTTACGGGAAGAAAGCAGCAGAGAAGTCGAAAATAGGGGGGGAAATGGAAAAGGACGGATTCATCAAGAGCCCTGAGAACCACGGGGAATACAGCAACTAGGCCAGAGCAAAGGCAGAGGAAATCAGCCTTTCACAGGAGGAGAGCCAAATCTCCCACCTATTTTCTCCATCAAACAGGACGGGAGATAATGGGGAGCTGCAGCGTGGGAAATGTGAGGGGTGGACAAAGTTTTAAACGACTGCAGATAAGCAGGAGAATTGGAGAGTTGGGAGAAAAGAAGAATGCGTGATAAGTTACAGACATACACCTAGAGTCCTGTTAAGGGAGGAAAATACAGACTTTCTAAAGCAAAGTTGCACAATAATCTCTCAGTGCTCTGCAGCCCCAAGGTAAAAGCCAAGGCTGACAACACGCGTTCGTCGCTGACTGGGAGAAAGCGGGAGAGTGTGGTTGGCAGCACGTGAGGGGCAGTGCCTGGCTCGGGGACAGCGGCAACCGAGAGGACGGGTCATTCGGGCTCGGTGGCAGCCGGGAGGAGGGGGTCGGACCCGGGAGACCCCGCCCCAGCCCAGCTCTTACCAGCAAGCTCTCCACGTTGATGGGGTCCCGGCACCGGCGGCGCACCGTCTCCTCCGCCGGGTCCACGAGAAGGCTGGGCAACTTCCTCGCCGGCCGCTGCTGACTCATGCTGCCCTGCGGGGCGGCCGGCGCCCCTAGCACCCCGCGAGCTCTCCCGCCTTCTCCCGCCCGGCGCGAGCGCCGCCCCCAACACGCCGATTTCTGGGGGCCTGGCACGAAGCGGGCCCGCGGCCTGCTCGGAGGCGCCGCCCTGCTAGGCCGTCCCGCCCGCCGGCACGCGCGCCGCAGCCCCACGAGCCCGAGCGCTCCCAACGCGGACGGGCAGGGAGGACGGCGACCCACGGCTCTCAGGACGCCAACCCCGCCATCTTCCCGCATGCGCAGTGCGCCGTGCCCGTGCGCATGCCCGCCGCCGCGGAGCGCGCCCGCGCACAGAACCGCTCCTCGCGGCCGGCGCCCGAGAAACCCGGACCGCGGAATCCGCGGAGAGGATGGGGAGGGAAAAGGAAGAGGTGGAGCGGGATTGGGATTGCGGAGGAAGGGAGCGGGGGCGAGAGAACAGAGGCAGCTGGGGAGGGGAAACGCTGAGCGCGCAGGAGTGTTCATTCGTTCTCCAGCTTCCTCCGCTGGTGTCACGCTTGTCAGTGTCGATGCTTAGTAAATGCTGGTAACGAACCACTGTGGAATTGTTTACTTCTATGCTCCTTTCTTTCTCTTATTTCCTTTGGTGAATGAGTTACTGATTACCTGCTGTGTCAGGTATTGGGGTGGGCACTGGAGATATTCATTTGAATATGGCACAGACTCAATCTCAAATTTTGGTGGAGGAGACAGATAAATAAACAGAGTATTTTAAGCTGGAGCCAGAAGGTGTGTTTTCAAATCCTGGCTCCCTCTCCTTATAAATTAGAAGACCTCAAGCCAATTACTTTTTTTTTTTTTTGAGACAGTCTTGCTCTGTTGCCCGGGCTAGTGTGCCGTGGCGTCAGCCTAGCTCACAGCAACCTCAAACTCCTGGGCTCAAGCCATCCTCCTACCTCAGCCTCCAGAGTAGCTGGGACTACAGGCGCGTGCCCCCATGCCTGGCTAATTTTTTATATATTTTTAGTTGTCCAACTAATTTATTTCTATTTTTAGCAGAGATGGGGTCTGCTCCTGCTGGTCTCGAACTCCTGACCTCAAGGGATCCTCCGGTCTCGCCTCGGCCTCAGCCTCCCAGAGTGCTAGGATTACAGGCGTGAGCCACCGCGCTTGACCCTCAAGCCAATTACTTAACCTCTTTGTGCTTTCGTTTCCTCATCTGTACAATGGGAATAATGACAGTACTTGACTCATAAGGTTGTTGGGAGAATTAAATGAATTAATGAACATAGGTTACAGTACTTAGGGACTAGCACATGTTTGAAATAAGAATGCAATGTGGTAAGTACGGGCTTGGAGGGAAGCAACTGGTCAGATCAGGGCCTTCTACCCAGCCTGAGGAGGTGCAGGGAAGCCTTCCTGAGGAAGTTGCCTCCCCACTAGACTATAAACTTCTTGAGGTCGGGGGTCTTCGCTAATCTTTGTATCTCAACATCTAGCACAATACCTGGCAAATAATAAGTGCTCAGTAAATGTTTGCTAAATGAACAATTTGAAATAAAAGATGACCTAGGGGAGGTCTTTAGAAGATTGCATTTTGTTGTAGAATGGACAATTTCCCGGAGCAGTTAGAAATGGCTGTATTTAGGACATTTATTCAGCATCTTCTATACATCTGGCATTCTGCACACCTTTGCTCATGTAAATCTCATATCAAAACTGAAGGATAGGTATTTTTCTACCCAATTTACAGATTAGGAAAATGAAGATCAGCAAGATCACAAACATTACCCAGGGTCCTAGGCAGGCAATGGTAGAGGCAGATTTTGACTCCACAGCTGACTAATTTTGTATTCATATCCTTTAGAAGAGTCTTGAAAGGTGACTAGGTTCTCCATGGCCAAAGATGGGGCTGGGCAAGCAAAGGTGGGAGGTGGATAGGGATGGGGGTGACAGGCAGTCAAGACTAAAGAAAGAGCATGAGGACAGACTTGGGGAAAGTCGGGGCAATAGCACAAGACTCAGACACTCACTACACCTGTTGTGTGGCTTTACCCTGAGACTTAACATTTGCATGGTTTTTGAGCATCTATCATGTGCCTGGCAGTAGGGTAGGTGCCGAGGGGAGAATTGAATCTGATGGGGCCTTACCTTGTCTTCCAGGGGCTCCCCGCCTGGTGGAGACATGTAACCAGAAAGCGTAAGTACTAAGTTAGAATATGTCTAACACACTATGACAGCAGAGAGGAAGAAGAAAAAAATAATAACGGAATTTGGTGTAAATTACTGGTGCTTTTTTACACATCTCCCTGTGAGGTAGATATTTCAGGAATCCTTTATCGGTAGGGATACAGGGGATTGGAGAAGTTAAGTGACTTGCTCAAGGCCATGCAGGGACTCAAAGATCGGACTTCGGCCACCAAATCCTTTGCTTTGTCCACCATAGTCTCACATTGGTACACAGATGCAGTTCCCAGTATAGAAATTCTAGCATTTTCATTTCCGGTCCTGCTTTTGTGTGTGCTTCCTGGGGCAAAATTGTGCTAGGGCAGGCCGGAGTGTGGGCTTTGGGACTTTACGATTACGGCTGAAATATAAGGCAAGTGTACAGGTGTGCCGGAGCAAGGCTGAAAGACCTTATCTATCAGGGGATATTAATATTTTTACCTCCCTTCTACTTTAACATGTGCCCTCTAGAGGTCTGCGAGGAAATGGCCATAGCCAATAGGACTTTCTGTGATGATGGAATGTTCTGGCCATCATGAGTCATTGAGCCCTTGAAATATGGCTAGTGTGTCTGAGGAAATGAATTTTAATTTAATTTTTAATTTAAAAATCCACATAGCTAGTGGCTACCATACTGAATAGCACAGGTGAAGAAACTAAAACTGTAGGTATTCAGTCCAGTTGCTATGGTCTGGACGTTCGTGTCCCCCCCCAAATTCCTGTGTTGAAACCTAATCCCTAATGTGATGGTATTTGGAGATCGGTTTTTTGGGAGGTGATCAGTCATGAAGGAAGAGCCCTCAGGAGTGAGCTTAGTGCCCTATAAAAGAGACCTCAGACACATCTCTTGCTCCTTCCACCGTGTGAGAGTCTGTAGCTAGAAGGTGAACCTGGTTCTATGGACCAGGAAGTGAAGTGGACCCTCACCAGACACTGAATCCACGGGTGTGTTGATTTTGGATTTCTCAGCTTCCAGATATTTGAGAAATAAATTTCCGTTGTTTATAAGCCCACCCAGTTTATGGTATTCTTTTATAGCAGCCTGAGCAGACTAAGATACACAGTGCTGTTCTAAGTGTGGTCCGTGACCTCAGCATCGCCATCACCTGGGTGCTTGTGAGAAATGCACATTCTCCAGCCCTACCCAGTTCTACTGAATCGGAAACGGAGGGTTCGTGTGCACTCTGCAAGGCACTGGCCCAGTCCATCCCCTTATTTTCCAGATGAAGAAACTGATCCCTGCCCTCTCTCTAAGTGCCTGATACCCCTAAATTGATACTTGGCTAAACTGAAGCCAAGTTAACTTTTCTAATGTAGTGTTTTGGGATTGAGGACTTAGAAAAAATCCCAATGGTCACTACTTATCTTAGTCCTTTTATGTGGCTATAACAGAGTGCCTGAGACTGGTAACTTATAATGGATAGAAATTATTGGCTCACAGTTCTGGAGGATGGGAAGTTCAAGATCAAGTCACCAGTATTCAGTGAGGGCCCTGCTGCACCATCACGCTTTCTATGTCATCCTAAACACTTCCCATTAGACCCCACCTCCCAACACTGTCACATTGGGGATTAAGTTTCCAAAAAATAAACTCTGGGGGATACATTCAAATCATAGCACCACTATAACTTAATATTTTCTAGATGTTGTGACTTTCTGTATATATCTCTCATGCCAACATAGGCATTCTTAGATCTTACAGATCATTGTGATAGTTAAAGGTGGAGGGTGATAGTGCAGAGAACATAGGAGGGGTCTAACTGGAGGCAAGGAGAATGGCTAGGATGCTGCCATAGCCACTGAACACACAGCTGATGATGGCCTGAACCATGCTGGCGGTAGTGAAAATGGAGAGAAAAGGACAGGTTCAGGAGATAGAAGGTAGAGTTCGAAGTAACAGAGTTTGGGACTTGATTGGATTCGAAGGAAGACTTGTCCTGAAGATAGCAGTTTGGATACTTGAGGTTTAGCAATGGATTATCCAGAAAGTGTGAGTAGAGCAAGGTGGGGCTAGGCCAGAGGATGGGACCCAGAGGAATGCTCAGATTTAAAGGACTGGCAGATGCTATTATAATTGGTCACAATAAGCATGTTTTGCTTTTGTTTTTAAACCAAACGATAACTAAGAGGGAGTAGCTAGGAAGGGGAATCTAGATTATGAGTGCCTTAGAAATCAAAAGAAAAGATTGATTTTTCTTTTTCTCTCTTTCTCTGTTTCTTTCTCTTTTCCTTCCTTCTTTCTTTTATTTTGTCTTTTTTCCTTTCCTTCCTTCCTTTTTTTTTTTTTTAAAGATGGAAGAGTCTTGGGCTTTTAAATGTCAATGAGAAGGAGCTGATAGCAAGGGAAAGGTTGAAGATACAGCAGGAAAGGGGGTAATTGAGGAATTGCTGTCCCTGAGAATGCTGACAGGGATGACATGGAGGAAGAAACAGGAGACGAGAGGAAGGACTCCTGTTCCAAAGTGACAGGAGGAAAGAAGACAAGTATAAGGACAGATGTAAGTAAGCAGGTATTTTAGCAGGAAGTTGAGGGAGTTCTTATTCTATGAAGAGGAGCTCAGGACACCTGCTGAGAGTAAGGGGATAGGGTAGAATGGGAGATTCGGGAGACATAGCAGGCACTCAGTAAATCTGTATGATAGATGGGTGAGTGGATGGATCGATGGGGAACAGTGGAGAGTGCTGACTTAGGAAACATGATAAGATTGTGGGGCCTCACTGGAGATTACCTGTGTATGTCCATGGCTATGGCACAGGGTCTGTGACATACACACACTCCTGTGAGAGGTGGAGGGAAGAGAGGCATGTATGTGCAAAGAATGGGAGAGGAGTAGGTGTGCAAACAAGGACCGTTCCCGTCAGTTTCCTGTAATACGTAATAGCCTGGGTCATAGAACCTTACAGCAGGAAGGGGTCTTGGGAGGTCTTGGGCATCACTGAGTAAACCCTCTCATTGTACGGGGGGAGGGCTGAGAACAGAGAGATTAAGTGACTTGCCTGAGGTCAGTAAGGTGGTCTCTATCAGAGCTGCCACTCCAACGCTGGTCTTAAACTTCCCAC
Source organism: Propithecus coquereli (assembly GCF_000956105.1). NCBI lineage: Eukaryota > Metazoa > Chordata > Mammalia > Primates > Indriidae > Propithecus > Propithecus coquereli. The sequence goes on from NW_012148596.1 coordinate 1,056,700, forward strand.
ATCAGCCCACTTTTTAGGAAGGTGAGATGAAAGGGCCAGAACAAACTTGGCGGGAGAGGAATGTGGAAGAGAGAGAAGGATGCTGGAAGAGGAGGGGTGGCGTGGGAGGAGCAGACCACCCTGGGCTGGAGTGAGTCCTGGATCAACCCCAATCACCCCCTCTCGTCAAGTAGCTCCACCCCTAGACCCTCAGTGTCTCTGGTTGTAAACTGAGGGGAAACATACCTGCAATTCTGTTGTATGAGAGATAATAGGTGTGTCAAGTCCGTGGTGCAAAATCCATCTTCAGTGGTAACAGCTTTAGAGTTTCACAGGGGACGTTTCTAATCATGTCTCAAAGCTCCCTACTCCAGTGACTAAGAATCACTCTAAAATGACATCAAATGGAACAAAGAGAGCTGCGATTAGCTCTTTGTCCTGAGGTTTTGTTCAAAACCTGACAGGTTTTAGGGAGCGCTCCGAGGAAGACGGTGGCCCAGGGCGGTTCTCATTGGTCCAAGGACATGGATTCAGTCTCTGCACCTAGCAACAGTATCTGTCTCCTGCTTTGGAAAGGAAACAAAAGATAAGCCCACAGTCCAACACACCCACAAGGGCAAATCCCCGTGACAGCCAGCGACAAAGAGCTGTGGGAAAGATGACCTATTGGTGTCTGCCTCGGTGAACTCCAGTGAGAAAGCGACAAAAGGAAGGAGGAGGCGGGTGCTCGGCTGGTCAGCTCTGTCTCTGTCCTCACTGCCCACTGCTGCCCCACTCATCACTGTGCCCGGACAGTTATAGCTAACTCATCTCCCTGTCTTTGGTCTCTCCGCCTCCAACCGACTCTACACTGTCACTGTCAAATTAAGCAACTGCCTTTTTTTTTTTTTTTTTGCAGCTGTTGCTCTCACGCTGCCAGAGACATCTTTCTAAAGCTAAGGTCTGATCTCATCACTCCTCTGCTTGCATGCGTCCATGTACTCCATGTTCGTGTTTCCCTTGTATTGGTCACTTGCCTGCCTGGCTGTCTCTCCAGCACACAGTGCCTGCTGGAGGGTGGGAACTGTCTAGGCACTCAGGTGCCTTGACCACCTTGTCATGGGGTGTGTGGTGCATTGCTCTGTCTGGTCCAGTCACACTAAACCTGGGCTAATGATGCTTCACTGTCCGTAGGTACATTACATTATAACTAACCAAACTGCATTTGAAAAAAAAAATCTTAACTATGCTGGCTTTGAAATGTATAGTCCAAAGCAAAACATGACAAGACAAAATATAAAGATAATATATGGTCTTAAATTTTCTAAGCAAATCCTACAATGGATTTTGTTTTGATTCAACATTATCAAACTATTGGTAAGCTTAGCAACTTTTATTTTTCCTCCTGCTTGAGTTTTATGCTGAATAATACTAATTTTTTAGTATTTCTTAAATATTGCAGATTTAAATTGGTTTTATTTTGGAGGAAAAATGGTATATAGTCAGCATTGGGAATTCTCAGAAGTGAAATTAATAAGAAACACATTTCAGGGAAACTTGCATTCAAGTTGTAATATTTTTTATAATTTACCCTGCATAAATTTGTAGGGTTCAAATATAATTTGTTAAAAATTTTACTGAAGCAAATTTTCATTGATAATAATTCAGATGAATCATTTAAATTTTTATTTTGCATTTTCTCTAGTGGGGGTATTTGTCATAAAAATTCATTTGAATCAATTGTGTTGAAAGAGGAAATACAGTCGACAAACTCAAAATCTTTTGTTTTATTAGGTAATTATATATCATTTACACAATAAAAAAGATAAACTATAGTATCTTCTCCTAAAAGAGAAGAGAGTTGCCAATTATTACAAAATAATCATATCACATTGGCTTCAGGCTTATAATACTAAAAAATTTTAAATATCATTTGACCTTTGAGAAATTCGGTCAAGGCAGATTAAACAAACAAAAAACCTTTTAATTATATTTGAAGTGTTACATTTACCTGCTGTAAATTCAAAAGGTACAAAATAATAGCAGTGAAAAATCTCCCTCCCATTGCTGTCTCTCAGCAGCAAAATCCCGTTTGGAGGCTACCATTGACTGGTTTCTCACGTATTCTTGCAGAGATGTTTTATGCACAAATATTCATGGATGTTACCCTTCCCCTTTCTGCACACTAATAATGTACTATTTCTTGCCTTTTTTTAACCTAATAAAATACTTTGCACATTGTTCTCTAACAGTGCAATAAAGATCTTTCCTCCAGTTTTTTATGTCTTCACAGTATTGCATTGTGTGTATGCACCATAAATCCCCCATGCTGTTTCCCAAGTCTGCACACTTAGGTTATTTCCAATATTTTGCCACCATGAACAACACTGAATATAGACATTTTGTGGGCCCAGAACGTGGCTCACACCTGTAATCCTAACACTTTAAGGGGAGGCTGAGGCAGGAGGATTGCTTGAGGCCAGGACTTTGAGATTGCCCTGGGCAACATAGTGGGACCCTGTCTCTACAAAAAATAAAAAAATTAGCCCAGAGTGGTGGCATGTGCCTGTAGCTGTAGCCACTCCGGAGGCTGAGGCAGGAGGATTGCTTGAGCCTAGGAGTTTGAGGCTGCAGTGAGCTATGAGTGGGCCCCTGTACTCCAGCCTGGAAAACAAGAGCAAGACTCTGTCTCTGGAAAAAAAAGAAAAAGAAAAATTTTGTGCAGACATTATTTCATATAGATGTGAGTATATATAAAAGATACATGGCTAGAAGTGAATTATTGGCTAAGAGGCATATACATTGGTGATTTTTATAATTGACAATTGTCAAATTGTCCTCCATAGAAGTTGTACCAATTTACCTTCTTTCTAGCAAGAACTCTAGGTGTGAAAGTATGATAAAGCAAATAATTTTTCACTTAGCTTTTAAGAAAAAGCACTCTTCATTCTGTATTAATACATTTCTCCAACGAAACCATCCTTATTCTTTTGGACAGAAAGAAGGTATGTATCAAAAGTCTACCGACTGCCAGAACAGTAATTTTTCCTTACCGATGCTATCAAAGGGTTTCAGTCATTTTAGCTGAGGCTCTTGACATGTTGGTGAGCTATATATCAATGTTGGGATACATTACAATAACCCAGGTATATTATTCATGTATATAATATACTTCATGTATATTATACACTATTGCATTCCTGAGGGAATAAACTCTCAAGAGCTGTTCTTTGGAGAAAAAGAGAAAGAGAATGGTGAGGTAGAGTGTGATGGGTACAGACATCAACTGTGCCATTGTTTACACGCTGCACTTTCTTCAGTCCTGTGTAATTTTGTCCTGTAACTGCCATTAGAGATTAGGAAGGCTGTCCTTACACATTGCTACACAGCTAACAGAATGATTTATTTCTGTACACATTATTGGAACAGAGCTTCTTCTCACCCAAACCTTTATATAATTTCATCCTCTGGTCATGCAAGGCCAGGTCTAGTGTGCACCCACCTGCAACCAGGCTTTTAAAGAAAGTCCCATCAGAGTTGAATTATTGCTTTCTATTCTACTTGATTTCTATGCAAGCATAATTTAGTTTGTTTGATAAGGTCTTCTCGATCGTTAAATGTGTTCTATTTAAATGTTTACCTTCCATGCACTACCCTCATGAACTATTCGTTGCACCAAATTCATTTTGCCCTTCTGACTTCTTCCCCTGTTTTATCTGTCTAATATTTCATACCAAATTTAAACCAAAATGCGTTTAGCAGTGCTGTTACCAGCTGGTCTAACAGTCACCAATGTATAGTGAATTCAAAGTGCTTTCCACCAGGTGGAGCAGTTTCACCTTAGGGAGTCCATTGAATGGGACATCTGAATTTTGGGTGGCAAATATGCCTGGTGAGATAGAGGGGAGGTAGAGTCAAGTAGGATTTGAGTTGAAGGTTTCGAATGAGGAACTGCCAAATCCAGGGCTTAGATTTACCATAGATTAAGGTGGAATTTGGTATTTCTGGTCTAAACCTCACGCAGAAACAAGCCAAGCCCTAACCCGGCTGTTATGGTCAAATCGTGTCCTTCTTGCCCCACCCCTCCAGGCTCCCAAGATTCATATGTTGCAGTCCTAACTGGTACCTGAGAATGTGGCCTTATTTGGAGATAGGGCTTTACATAGGTAATAAAATTAAAATGAAGTCATTAGGGGTGGGCCCTATCCAATATAACTGGTATTCTAAAGGGGATATTTGGACACAGATATGCATAGAGGGAAGACAGTATAAGAGACAGAGGGAGAGGATGGCCAAGAAGACAGGCTTGGAACAGACCCATCCTCACAGCCGTTAGAAGGAACCAACCCTGCCAACAATTGGACTTTAGGCTTCTAGCCTCCAGATGTGAGACAATGAATTTTTATCGTTTAAGTCACCCAGTCTGTGGTACTTTCTTATGGGAGCCCTAGCAAACTAATACACCTATCCACTCATATTTTGGGATTATTTATGCAAGCTGGGTTTAATTAAGCATTTACCTATGCTGAGAGAAACATTTTCTCCATAGAAAGTGACAGCTGACAACATAGACCAGGTTATAGTTCAGAGACATTTATTCAAAGAGAATAAACTTTTTAAGTACCCTCATGTCATTTCGAAGCCCCCCTTAATATAGAAACAAGTGGCATGTGTACCATGCATGATTCTAAACTGCTCGAGGGTGCTCCTAAAGGCTTCCTCCAGCCCACACTGCAGCGTTTTACCTGGGCAGCTGTGACGAACACACTACAAGAGGAAGTTGTTTATGGGAAGGCAGGAAAGGAAGGAGACCATGTAGGAATTTGTATGTGTGACAAGATATGCAAATACATAAATATGTGAGAGAATGAGTTTGTACCTGGGTGGAGGGGTGTGAAAATATGTGTATGGTAGAAAGAAAAAGGTGTGAGAAGACTTGAGTCTGGAAGAAACAGAAATATGGGTGCAAGGAGAATACATGTATCAAGGAGAGAAATGTTTCTGTGACCAGACGTGTGTGTGAGTGAGAGTATGTGTGAGTGTGTGAATGTGTGTGTGAGAAAGTGTATGAGAGTATATGAGAGTGTGTGAGAGCATGCGTGTGTGTGACAGCGTATGACAGTGTGTACAAGAGAGAAATTTGGTGTTTGTGAAAAGAAACACTTGCTGAGAGACACGGATATACGTGATAAAGAGCCGTGTGTGCTTGAAGCGCGTGCTGTATGCATTTGAGGAAGTGGCTGTGTGTGTAAGGAGCCAACATGTGTAGCAGCGCATGCACAGACATTCGAGGTGGAGATGTATGTGAGGGCGCGTATGTATATGTGAGGGAGAAAAGAATGCGTGTGTGTCATTCTTTAGGATAATGCTGGGCAAAGACACAAAGGTGCCCAGAAGCCATGTCTAATTGCTGTGCTGACCCGGTGGCCTCTGGGGGAGGCCTCCTCTTACTGAATGGGCTTAGAGAATGACAGCTCCTTTTGCAAGTTTCAGCTTGGCCACCAAAGTTCTTTAGTTTGGTCTCATTCTTATCAACATTTTAAACCACGCTGATTCAGCTCACTTAAGAAGATATCTTGAAATTACTTTTTCAAGTTTTGATTCAAGTTCAATAAAGATCTAAAATAAGTGGGGTCAGGTTCAGTTCCAGGAAAAATAAGTCTGATCATTTGTATTTCTGTTCTGGTGTTTAAATCAATGGCCTAGGAGCAGGGAGATGATTCATTAAGCAAGAAAATAATAAATAACATTTTCATTGAATCTCATTTCTTTTCTACTTAATTCTTAGTTGGTAGGAGTCTATGCATTTCTAAAATTCATTATAAATTTTCAAAAATAGGATTAGGCCAGGCGAAGTGGCTCACGCCTATAATCCCAGTGCTTTGGGAGGCTAGGTATTCAAAACTAGATTGAACAACATAGTGAGACTCCATCTGTACAAAAAATTAGAAAAAATTAGCTGGGTGTGGTGGTGTGCTCTAGTCCTAGCTACTTGGGAAGCTGAAGGGGGAGGTTCACTTGAGCCCAGGAGTTCAATGTTGCAGTGAGCTATGATCATGCCACCACACTCCAGCTTGGGCAACACAGCAAGACCTTGTCTCTAAAAATGCATACATACATGTTAAATGGTCTTCCCCCAAATCATTGTATTAACTAGCTAAGATATGGGATCTTTTCCTAAGAAATTTTTCCTAGGAATAGCATCATATTCACTTTGATTCTTCTGTTGAGCC
>NW_012148596.1:1062940-1066160 GCF_000956105.1 Propithecus coquereli
AGGAAAAATAAGTCTGATCATTTGTATTTCTTTTCTGGTGTTTAAATCAATGGCCTAGGAGCAGGGAGATGATTCATTAAGCAAGAAAATAATAAATAACATTTTCATCGAATCTCATTTCTTTTCTACTTAATTCTTAGCTGGTAGGAGTCTATGCATTTCTAAAATTCATTATACATTTTCAAAAATAGGATTAGGCCAGGCGAAGTGGCTCACGCCTATAATCCCAGTGCTTTGGGAGGCTGGGTATTCAAAACTAGATTGAACAACATAGTGAGACTCCATCTGTACAAAAAATTAGAAAAAATTAGCTGAGTGTGGTGGTGTGCTCTAGTCCTAGCTACTTGGGAAGCTGAAGGGGGAGGTTCACTTGAGCCCAGGAGTTCAATGTTGCAGTGTGCTATGATCATGCCACCACACTCCAGCTTGGGCAACAGAGCAAGATCTTGTCTCTAAAAATGCATACATACATGTTAAATGGTCTTCCCCAAAATCATTGTATTAACTAGCTAAGATATGGGATCTTTTCCTAAGAAATTTTTCCTAGGAATAGCATCATATTCACTTTGATTCTTCTGTTGAGCCAAAGTATTTTTGTCTTTATTGAAAGTGATTACCTTTTTAATTAAAGGAATTCATTTTGGGAATAACTTTCTTCTACAGTAAGTGGGCAAACTATGGTTCATGCATTCTGCTCAGTTGATTATTTTTTGTTTGTTTTGTTTTACAGCCCATGAGCTAAGTTAGTATGCTTTTTCCATTCTTAAAAGGGCACATTTTAAATGGTTATACAAGCGCTCAGCCTCAATTTTGCCTCTTGGCCAGCAAAACCTAGAATAATTCTCTCCCTTTATGAAAAATTTTGCAGACCCCTATTCTATGGGATTTTCTTTGCTTAATAAGACCTAAGCTGTCAAAATGTAAGGAGGAAAAAAATGTTAGGACATCTCTTGCAGTGATTATTGGTTTAGCAACTACAGTAACTAACCCAAACCACAAAGGAAATATTTTGGTTAGTGTTAATTCAACGTAGTTATTCTGTACATGATTTTACTAGAGCGCTGAAATGGACTATACCCTAGTCTATTTCAATTGTGTAGCAACAAAATTGCAGTTCAAGAATGTTCACACTGCAGTTTTGCATATAATCTTGAAAAACTGAATCAACTCAAATGTCCATCAATAGAAGAAAGTATATATAAATTGTGCCATACTCATACAATGGAATACTATTAGAAGTTAAAATGAATAAACTAGAGCTATGTGTACGATCAGACGGATCTTATAAACAGAATTTTGAGCAAAAGAAAACCAACCCACTGGGTTACAGACTGAGATGGAGAGTATGATAACAGGCAGAAAGTTGCAACACTGGTGAAATTGCTCTACATATGGTTTATGAATACGTGAATATGCAGCAATAGTATAAGACATGGATGGGATGCTTTGGAAGAGCACTACCTGGTGAGAGGCTATCCCGGGGCTTTAACTGTATTGCGATTTACTTCTTACATAAACATCTGAAGCAAGTATGGCAAAAAGGTTAGGACTGGCTGCTTCTTGAGGACATGGGCTCATTACGCTACTCTGCTTCATGTGTATCTGAAAATTTCACAATGAGAAAAGGCCAACGTGTGTGTTTGAAATATTTCCTAATAACAAAAGGAAAGTGATGGTGCTGCCAGTCAGAGTACAGAGATCTGCAGAGATTCATTCAGGCAACATTTTACTGAGGACTTGCTGTGTGTTGGCATTTGCTGGGGGCTGTACCCTCATTCCCCTCTTTCCTCGTGGACCCGCCAAGCTTCGGTACTGAGACTTTAAGGTATTTTCAGGACACTGGCTGTTAGCCAGGCCCAAGGCTTGGCTGGGGGTCCTCGGGATGGGCGGCAGGAGGGTACAGGGCGGGTCTCCTGACTGCAGTTCTGTCCCTGGCTGCGTCCTTAAAACACAGGGTCTGTCTTTTGCTGAAAAAAGAGAGCGAGAAAACAAGAAATCTCGAGTTCTCTTTGTTCTTGTCTCAGCTTCCTCCAGTTTTACTCCTTTTGCCCGGTGCTCATAGCTCAGGGTCACCTCTGCAGCAGCGCCTGCGAGGTCTGCAAAGACTTATCTGAGGTTCGTTTGTTCCTTCCTTCACTCATCTTGACCCACATGGCACCAGGAAAAGCTGGCCGGGTTCCCCCTGCAGGTGCCCATCGTTCCAGAATATTCCTCCTCCTCTGTTGGTCTCAGGCAGGCCCTCTCGTGGGCCACTCGCCGACCTCAGACTGTTGGGGACCCCGGCCACGCCACCTCCAGCTGCTTGTCTCGCTGGGCGGGAGAGGGGCGCCGGGGCCACGGGTCCTGCCGTCCGCCCGGACAGCGCATCAGGCGCCGCTCGGCAGGGCTCAGCCCGGGTGGCCGAGGGTGGGGGCTCGGGGCGCCGGGGCTGGAGTCGTCCGGAGGCCTGGGCTCCGCTCCTGCAGCCTTACGGACCTTCCGTGTCCTCTCTGGACGCCTGAGTCCCCAGCGTCGACATGACTTCTCTCTCCCGAGGGTTCTTCCAATTTCTGCCCAGATCCTCTCCCGCGCCACGTCCCCGGTAGCTGGAGGGCGTCCAGTGTGGCCCCACAGGGGTGTCGGGGTGCGTGTGCCCAGGGGCGGGACCGGGCGGGGAGAGAAGACAGGACAGCAACATCGCCAAGCGCAGACGGCGCACACGGAGCCCGGGGTTGGGCTCCCCGAGGGCGGGAGTTGCTTCCATCTTTCGGAATTTAGCCAGGTGGGCGCCGGGCGGGACCCGGGCAGCCGCCAGGGCGGGGCCCGCGGGCGGTGGCTGCCACGCAGGGTGTCCTTCCCTAGGCTCGGGGACCGGAGAACTGGAGGGGGAGCGCGTTCTTGGCGGGGTCGAGGGCGAGGCAGCTGAGACCGGGGCTCCGGGGCGGGGGTCGCGAACCCCCGCAGGCAGGCGTGGGGGCTCCACTGCTGCTAGTGTCACCTCCGCCCCTCGCCCAACGCCGCCCGAGGTCCTGGCCCCGCGCCCCGGGTCGCCCCCATCCAACCCTATCCCAGCGGAGGTCCTGCGGCGGCTGAGCCCACCGCCCGACCCTCCTCTGAGGCCGCCCAGAAGACCCGGAGAAGTGGACCGCAGGGGGCGGCCGGTGTCAGGGGTCGCGTCCTCCGCGCCGCCGCGGCTCCGGAGATCCGGGCTTTGCCGAGCGCCCCCGACTCGGGCCGCGCC
>NW_012148596.1:1068478-1077420 GCF_000956105.1 Propithecus coquereli
ATCCACCCGCCTTGGCCTCCCAGAGTGCTAGGATTACAGCGTGAGCCACCGCGCCCGGCCTGTCTTGTTGTTTTTAACAGGAGAGTTTATGATCTCACAGAACCTGTCTAAAGGTTTCGATGATTAATACAAGGTTGATCACTCTTTCTTTCAGTTGCTGAACTCCTACGGCATTGCAGATGTTTATTCTAGTACTACTGTTTTACTTGACATTAGACCCCACACCCCCTTTTTTTTTTAAAAATTTAAATTTTTTTTTTTTTTTTTTTCCACACCCCCTTTTTTTTTTAAAAAAAAAGAAAACTATGTCAAGTTTGAGGATTCAACATTTGAATTATTTAGAGATTCCAGAGTGTTTTGAGGCAATCTCAAAGTTGAGCTAATAAAAGTTTGGAAATTCACAATGGGAAGAAGACAGAGTGTAACATGAAGAGAGAAGGCAAGCCCCCTGCACCGTCCCCCATGCCCCATGCCCAGCCACAGTAATCAGAATTGAAAGGGACTAGGACGTTTGAAACAAAGGCTGGGTGTGGGCTCTTCATATAGTAAATGGGTAAGGGAGCTTGCTTTTAATAATCTCACCTTTCCCTGTCTAGCATTCTGTACTAGACTTGGAAAGGAAGCCTTTAGGGCTTTTAAAGGGGCAACTGACCATTAGGGCTGACTGTGGGCATATCATGGAACCCTGTGCTGGCTATTCCAGAGGGTCCAGGGACCTCTGAACTCCAGGAAGTTGATCTTCTAAGCTCGTGTACTGCTTAATGGGGACTCTTGGCTATTGGTTCAGTTTCTGGATATACTGATAGATTGTAGTACTTTAAAGATAATTGCACTAAAAAATGGCAGGAGAAGGCTATTGTAGAAGTAATATATATTTGTGACATAAAATTTAAGAACATACAGAAGAGTTTTTAAAACACCCAAAAATCTGTGATTCAGGTAAAATTACTGTGAATGCTTTGGAATATTTTTCCTAGTATAAAAATGAAATTGGAATACTTCTTAAAATTAGTCAAAATTATATATTATATATATTATTTATGTCATTTTGTATCATTTTTCCATGTAATTCTATTATGAATATTGCCTATCTCATTTCTTTGATATTGTCATTTAAATAACATATTTGCATTCTATTGTATTGATACATTGTAACTTAACTGTTTCTCTAGCAGATTTTTGAGTTTTGCCTGTCATTTGTACTTTTGATTAAACATCACTGGTTGATGGTAACACAGATTCTAAAACTTGACTGCCTTTAGGAAGTGACAAAAATGTTTAACTTCAGGGACATGAAGTGAAAAGAGGGATAAAGTCTTGCCTCAGTCTTCTTGATCTTAGTGGGTGTCATCAAACTCACTTGTAATTGTCTCTGATGCCACTCATTTGTTCCTGTAACACAACAATTTGCATTTTATTTATCCCACCACATTATGGGCTGTTGGAACAGACATTTGTGTTTTAATTTTATCTGAATCCCTCTGGAGCCCGGCTGAGGCGTGGCATGTCATAGATGTTCAAAATATGCTTCACTGGGGATTATATTTTATGGGCTGTGTGGGATACCCAAGCCCTCCCAGAAATGTGCAATGACAAATTTTCATCCAACTGATTCCCGTGACTTTCCTATGACTTTTTTTTTTTTTAATTTTGGTAAATTTCAAATGTACAGAAGTAGGAAGATGAGCATAATGAACCTCTTTGTGTTCATCATCCAGCTTCAATAATTGTCAACATTTTGTCAATTTTGTTTCTTCCATCTCCTCCCTGTCCACACCAAGACCCTTTTGAATTACTTTAAAGTAACTCCAAGACAATAGATTATTTCATACCCTAGTGTTTACCCCTCAGGTAAACTCCCATGAATCCAGTGAGAAGGGAATGTTTTTGGGGTGCTCAGCAGGAGACAGAGTGGCCTGGAGGCTGTAGAACAGAAAGACTGGTGACCTGGGTTAGGGGACCTGCATAATTTGTTTGGTTTTGACCTTGAGACAGTTGATTCTCCTCTCTGGGGCTCAGGTTCTCATCCGTCACTTGAGGAGGTTGGCCTAGGTAATCTGTAAGCTTCCTTCTAACTTGCACTTTGTTGAAACATAAGCTTTGCCTTTTAGTCTACTGTGGTTGTTCTCTAATTGTAGTCCCTGGACCAGCAGCATTGGCATCACCTGGGAACTTGTACAAAATGCAGATGCTCAGGCCCCTTCGTCGACCTACTTAGAAACTCTGGGGGTGGTGGCCAGCGATCTGTGGTTCACAAGCCCTCCAGGGGTCTCTGATGAGCAGTCAGGCTTGATCACAAATCCACAACTACAAATCCACAAATCCACAAATCCACAAATCCACAACTACAAATCCATGAAGGTAGCTGAGGAGTCTCCAAGCTCTTCAAAAACTAAAAACAACAGAAACAAAACCCCCTGGAAAGTGTACATTTACCTGCTGTGTAGCTCTGTAAGTCAGCCTCATGTCAGACTTCTTCCCTTTGTGTAGAACGGTATTGGCTGTGGAGTGGCTATGTGATCTTTTGTTGATCAGGAACTCTGATTGGTAGTTACATGCTCTTGACTCATAAAGATTTGGGAAAGAAATTATTGGATAAAATCTTTCTGAACTGGGACATATGTAGGCAATTTTCATTAAAAGAAAAGGTTGAGGTCAGGCACCATGGCTCACACCTGTAATCCTAGCACTCTAGGAGGCTGAGGCAGGAAGATTGCTTGAAGCCAGGAGTTGATGAGACCAGCCTCAGGAAGAGTGAGACCCTGTCTCTTCAAAAAATAGAAAAATTAGCTGGATGTGGTGGCACATGCCTGTAGTCCCAGCTACTCAGGAGGCTGAGTCAGGAGGATCCCTTGAGCCCAGGAGTTTGAGGTTACAGAAAGCTATGAAGACGTCACTGCACTCTAGCCCTGGTGACAGAGCAAGGCCCTGTCTCAGGGAAAAAAAAAGAAAAGGTTGAGAAACATGTCATGTGACATACTATATTTGTAATGACATATTTATTTGTTCGATATCTTATCTCCCCCCAGTATACGATAAGGGCTTTGAGGGCTCAGGTCTCTTTTGTTCATCCTTGTGTCCCAGCACCCAGTACAATGGTTGGTCAATAGTAGGTGCTCAGTAAATACTTGATGAATAAATGAGCTTTTGGTCTTTAGGGAACTTATGGAAAACAGGCTTCCATTTACCTCACTGACATTATATTCTAAGTGTTTAGAAGAAATGTATCAGCATTTTTTCATAATAATTTCCTTGGCAGGATATAAATTTCTGTGTTTGCTATTCTCATAATTTAGAATTTTTAAAACAGTGCCTGCATATCAGTGTGTTCAGTTTTAGTTCTTCTCAAGTAAAATGTCCAAATCCTGTCTGTTTTATTTATCAGAAGAATGACCTATTAGAAGCCTGAATAAAAATTAAAGAAATGGGCTAAATCTGTGATCCCCAACCCCCAGGCTGAGGACCAGTGCCAGTCCGTGGCCTGTTGGGAACCGGGCCACACAGTAGGAGGTGAGCGGTGGGGGAGCAAGCAAAGCTTCGTCTGTATTTACAGCTGTTCCTCATCGCTTGTCACTGCCTGAGCTTTGCCTCCTATCCGATCAGCCGCAGCATTAGATTCTCATAGGAGCGAGAACTCCACTGTAAACTGCATGCGAGGGATCTAGGTTGCGTCCTTATGAGAATCTAAGGCCTGATGATCTGAGGGGGAGCTGAGGCGGTGATGCTAGCACTGGGGAGCGGCTGCAAATACAGATCATCATTAGCGGAAAGGTTTGACTGCACAGAGACCGTAATAAATCAATTGCTTGCAGACTCATATCAAAACCCTATCAGTGAGTGGCAAGTGACAATGTAATAATAACAGAAATAAAGTGCACAATGAAGGTAATGTGCTTGAATCATCCCCAAACTATTCCCTCCTCACCCCCATCCATGGAAAAATTGTCTTCCATAAAACCTGTCCCTGGTGCCAAAAAGATTGGGGACCGCTGGGCTAAATTCCTGAAAAACTTACTAAAAGTTTTTTAAGTCTGAGAGTAGGGCCGTATACTTAATCCTTACCTTTGGGCTCAGAATGGTATATGTTAAGCGTGAGATCAGAGAGGATGAAAAGCATGTTTTGTCTCTAGCTGTAGACCTGGGCAAGTTATTTCACCTTCCTATACCTCCATTTAGTCATTTGATAATGACAACAATAATTTCTCAGAATTGTCATAGGATCGACTATGTTGTTCACAAAAAGTGTTCTTGGCATGTAGTAGGTATCGAATAAATATTAGCAGCCTCTCCTTCCAGTTCCCAAGAGTGAAGCTGGACACTGGAGGCTCTAAGTGGCTTTATCCTCTGGTTCCAGGGCTCAGCAGCCGGTTTTCTCCTGTTTTTCTCTTTCACCAAGAACTCAATGACATGTTTGGATGCCTGGTTTCTGCATTGTTCGAAGGCTTGGTTCTCTGTGCCCCAGTTCTGCTACCAGCCAGTCCAGTGCTCCAATCCGTTATGTGTCCAAGCCCTGGGCATCTCCATGCCAACCCCTCAGTGGCTGCCTTCTAGTGTCTGACCTTGACATGGTGACTGGTTCCCACTCTTGGGACACATCCCCTTGGGGCCGCTCTATCTCGTGGTCTCTTCCCTGGATTCTCTAACACTCTTTCAGCCGAGGATGACTCCCTGCCTGGCTACCATGCACTGTTTCCTCCGTCACTGAATGTGGCACTTCACTCTGGGATTGTTCTCCTCACACTGGAACATCGTAACAGATGTGCCCCGGCCCAGGTGGGCTCTTCTGCGATGCCCACTCTGACTTGCTAGAAGCAACTGTGCCTCATTTGGCTTGGTCTTAAGATAGGACTGAAACATCTCTCATCTTTTCTTCTCCAAACCCCTGGGATGCCCAGGCAGGAAATGTTTGTTGGTTTGTTTCTTGATTAGCAATTGAAAACCCAGTCAGCTGTACTTCCCGGCCCCATGTATGGAACTTCCCAGAAAGGGGCAGGGTAATAATCTGTGAGCTCGGCTGTGTTTTCACAATCTCTGATCCGGAGCAGATTCACAGGGCAGAGGCGCCTTTCCTGCTGTGAGGGGACAGGGGTAGGTTTCTGTGAGACCCTGAGCTGGGTCCACCCTCACTGAGGTGTGTGAGCACATGAGTGAGGGTGGGGCCGCGATTGGCTCCCAAGAAGAGTTTGCTAGAATCAACGTAAGGGAAGAGAAAAGGGGAAAAGTTTGGTTTGAGGAAAATGGCCTGTCATCTAGACTGTCCCCCAGTCTGGCCCCTATGAGACTCACATCTAAGACCTCGTGGGGAGGGAACTGCAATGACATGTGACTCCAAGTGTTTCCAAGGCAGCCCTGCTGGGCAGCCGTCCACAGAAGGTGTGCCCTGGGGGCAACGGTTCTTTATCTGCTGGGGTGGATCACAGCCTGAGCAGAGAACAGGCAGGGGGGAAGCAAGCTAGCCACGCTAGGCTTGGAAATGGGAGCCAAGACTCAGAGCAGCTGAGACGTCACCTCCGCAGAGTCCAAGTCACAGGAAGGGCTAATGCCGGGTGGTGGCCTAGATCAGTTGTCTGTGAAATTATTGATCATGCAAACCTAGCAATAAAGACATCTTGAGTAGGCGCCCCAAAGATATGATTTTCAACTTGGTTATGTAGTAAGCCCTCACTTAAGGTTGTCCATAGGCTCTTGGAAACTTCAACTTTAAGCGAAACACTGTATGTACTGTGCACTGCAGGCACCTAACTCTTGTTTCTGTCCATTAGCCCACGTAACATTGGTTTCATCATACGGTATGCTATGCTGAGCCGGAGTTACTGCAGGCTCATGTCTTTCAAGGTTTCGTTTTCATCTCAAAATTTTAGTTTGAGAGATTTAGTCAGTTTGTTCAGCCAGTCCTTATTGGATGCTTGCTCCATGCCAGGTGTTGCGCTGAGGGTAGTAGGGGGAACACAAGATACAAGCCAAAGACCCTCACCACAAGGGGCAGTTTGCAAACTATAGAGGTGTAACCTATTGCTGTTATCCTTATGAATGGCTGCAGACATGGCAACGGTTTAGAAAAAGTGGGATTTGAGTTGGTGTGTTTGGGGACTTAGTGGAAATGAGTCTGATTGAGAAAAGGTGAGAGAAGAAATGAACAGTTTCTGACTTTGTCCCAAGCTCAGGTACTTTACAGATGCTGCCTTACTGAATTCTTACTTGGTAAACTGGAATATTGTACCCATTGTAAAGATGAGGAAATGGAGGTGCAGAAAAATCAATGGACTTGCCCAAGGTTACATGGCCACCCAATGTTGGGGAACAGATTTTTGTCTGACTCCAAAGTGAGAGAGGAGGATGGACAGAGCCAGGCCAGGAGAGGGGCAACAGAAGCAGTCTGGCCCGAGGGGACTCCCAGCACTGAAACCATTTTCCCTGGCTTGGCACCACACAGATGTATGGGATTTTGGAGTTGCAAGATACCTTTTTGATCCTCTAGTGTGGTTCATGGACTAGCTGGGACAGGATCACTTGGGAAATTGTTAGAAATGTGCATTCTTGCCCCCACCACCCTGGATTTTCTGAATGAGAATTTCTAATGGTGGGGTCTGGAAATCCGTGTTTTCAAAAGCTCTCGAGGCGAGTCTTATGGATACTGAAGGTTGAGAAGCATTGCTGTAGAAGCTGCTCTAGAGTTGCTGTGGCAAGAGGTCATGGGAAGGGAACTTTGGTCTGGAAATCTGGAGTCCGTTCCTGATGCAGCTGCCGACGTCTGGTTTCCGGAGTTGGCCTTGCCTTTCAGTGCTGATAAGCCTACGTCTTTTTAAATGGGGGTGATCTGAGTGGCTGAGCTAATGGCAGATAAGAGGTGGTCACCTGGAGTCATGCAGACCCAGGGTCAAATCTGAACGTGATGACATTTGGGCAAGCTAGTTAATGTTCTCTAGGTCAGTTTCTTCATCTGTAAAATGAGGCCAATAATAATAAATACCTTGCAGGGTGACTGCCAAAATTCAATGTGTGATGTGAACATGTTGTCAAGTGCTTAGCCCATTGCCTCAGACATAAAAAGAGTCCAAACTTGTTATTGTTGTTAGTGTCGTCACCCCACCCCACCCCCGCCCCCACCTGTCTTTGGGGCATGGCCAAGGTGGTGCGCAGTTTTCACAGTCATCCACACCTCCTGCTCAGCCCCCATGGTGATTGCGTTGTCTCATTTTATGGCCTTTTGGGAAAAGTGTCTCCCTCCACCTCCCCCAGGGCTAGTCTGGGTGGGGAATCAGGCCTGTAACATCATCTGCTTACCTCATCCCCTTTCCTTAGAGGTACTGCTCATAAGCCATGTTTGAGCATCTAACTGGGAAGGATATTGGTGGCTTTGCACAACTGGCTCCTGTTGTTTGTAAGCCCCTACTTTGTGCCAACATTTTACATTATCACTAAGCTTCACCACAGCCTCAGAATGCAAGGACTAGGATGTATATTCTACAGATATGTAAACCAAGGCTTAGAGATTTACCAACAGGGTGGAACCATATGACCTTGCTGTTTTTGTAGGCAAAAATGGTAGCATATTGGCAATTTCATTTGGTTTAACCTGGTACTTTTATCATATAACATAATTGCTTTTCCATAAAGTTAAAAAAAATTGATCCTAAGGAAACGTTCTTATTTGTTCTAACTGAAATCCTATCGAAAAGGCTGCATTAAAAAAAAAATAAGGTGGGGCCAGGCACTGCTCCAAGCATGTCAAGTATAACTCACTCAATCTTTATGACCACCTTACGAGGTAGATGCTGTTTTTATTGTCCTCACTTTGCAGAATGGGAATGAGGCACAGAGAGGTTAAATAGCTTGTCTAACCACACACCTAGGAAGCTGCAGAAACAGAATTTGGACACAGGCAGTCTAGGCTGAGCCTGAGCTCTTAGCCTCTGTGTGCACCAGGCTCTTGAATCTCGGTGAGGATAAAATGCTTTTTCTTGGAGAGCAGGATTTTGGGTGTTCTGGGACTTGGATGGGTGGGGAGAGGAAGAGCCCAGCATTGCTGACCACCTCCATACATGTGTGCTCGGTGTCCTGTGCACCGTTCATGTATTTCCACGCAGCCCTGTGACGGACATGAGGCTAACCCCATTTCACAGTTGAGGAAGTCCAGGCTCAGAGAGAGCAAGGAAATCACACCTCCGGAAAGCGGCACAGCTGAATCTGTGTGTCTGACTATGAAGCTGTCATTCCCTGGTGTTTGCTCCCTCTCCTGTCACTCCTTTCGCAGTGGAGCTGCCTCTGTGATTGTTCTCAGGAGTCCAGCAGACGTGTGAACCTCTGTTACTTCCTTCCAGAAACTCTCAACCTCCTGTGCTCACTGGCTGCCACGCCCTGATCCCAGCTCAAATGCAAATGCCTCTCAGATTGGGGCTGGGGTTGGTGACCGGGTCTTCTTTCAACCATTTATTTGATCACCGTGGACAGGAACAAAAGTGCCTTCTTAGGATTTGAACCCTCTTGGTTTATATTTGTCTCAGGTCATTTACATGAGTGAAAAGGACCAGCTCTGACCTGGCCCTTGGATGCTCCCTGCTAATCCCCGTTAATATTGTATAAAGGTTGCAAATACCCAGAGAGAGTTCTCACAGGGAGACAAAGGCAAGGAGCAGCAACTCACATTCCCCACCCCCGCCACCCCACTCACATGGCTGATTAATGAAGCAAGTGGTCTCCCCGAAAGGATGCTCTACTGTTCAGGTTGCACATTGTTATGCCAAGCTGCCTGCAAGATGATTTTTTAACAATGCTGAATCCTCGTGCTCTATAGAACTGTAGGATGGCTATAGTTAACAATAACATATAGTTTCAATAGCTAGAAGGAGGATATTGAATGTTCCCAACACAAATGATAAATATTTGAGATGATGGATATGCTAATTACCCTGACCTGATCACTCACTATACATTATATGTAT
>NW_012148596.1:1077842-1082840 GCF_000956105.1 Propithecus coquereli
CGTAATTCCATCTAAGTTGTTTTAAGTATCCATAGTGTATTCTTTTTATTGCTGAGTAGTATTCCATGGTATGGATGCACCACGGTCTGTTTAACCATTAATCTGTTGAAGGGTATCTGAATTGTTTCTAGTTTTTGGCTCTTATGAATAAAGCTACTATAAACATTTGTGTACTGGCTTTTGTGCAAACATATATTTTAATTTCGATGGGATAAATATCCAAGAGTGCAATTGATGGGTCTTATGAGAGTTGCATGTTTTATTTTGTAAGAAACTGCAAAACAGTTTTCCAGAGTGACTATGCCATTTTACAGTCCCACAAGCAATGTGTGAGAGTCCAGTTTCTCTGCATCCTTGCCAACATTTGGTGGAGTCACTATGTTTTATTTTAGCCATTATGGTAGATGTGTAGTGGTAGCCTATTGTGGTTTTAATTTGCATTTTCCTAGTGGGTAATGATGCTGAACATCTTTTCATGGCGGATTTGCCATCTGTATATGGCATAAAATGTCTTTTCATATCTTTTGCTCATTTTCTAATTGGATTCTTTTGTTTTGTTTTACTATTGAGTGTTGAGAGTTTTTAAAAAATATGTATTCTAGGTACTAGTCCTCTGTCGTATACATGGGTTTACATACGTTTTCTTCCATTCTCTGGTTTGTTTTTTCATCCTCTTAACAGGGTCTATTGCAGAGCAAAACTTTAAAAACATTTTTATGCAGTCCAGCATATCAACTTTTTATTTTATGGATTGTGCTTTCAATGTCAAATTAAAAACTTTTTGACTAGGCTTAGATCTTGAAAATTTTCTGTAACCTTTTTTTTCCTAAAAGTTTTATAGTTTTATATTTTATGTGTAAGTGTGTGATCCATTATGAGTTAATTTTGTATAAGGTATGAAGGTTTAGGTCAAGGTGCTTTTCTTTGCCTATGGATATCCAATTGTTCTATCACCATTTGTTGAAACGGCTATCTATCTTCCACGGAATTGCTTTTGCATCAATTGATTTTAAGATTTTATGAATTGGTGCTCTTATTATCAAGTCAAATGTATTGGGACACAAAAGTGCCTAGAGTTTGCACGATAAATTTGAGATATTCCCATAGCTAATATAGGCTTCAAGAGATCCATAAAGACAGCTCAGTTTAGGGACACTGTGGGTCAGGACAGGGTGGCAGGGATGTGAGTCCTGTGGAGTTTTGCCACCGGGCAGCTGGGCAGCCTGCCTCTCTAGGGAGAGTTGGTGACACTTGGTGTCCTGGGCCAATCTGGGGCACACTGACCTATAGGGTGGACTTGACCTTGTGGTAGACACGGGCACGACCGGCGAGGCTCCCCTTTATCACTGTGGACTCATCCGAAATGCTGACTTCAGCCGTCAGCTCCTGTGAGGTCTCCGCCACCCGCCATCATGCCTTGGAAACCTCTGTATGGGACACGTGGAACCCAAGTGTAATTTTGGAAGTGTGGGTTTTAATTTATTTAAATTATTGTTACTATTTTTAAATGTTTCATCACACAAATATGTTCATTGGGGAAAAAGTAAAAAGCACAGCTGGGCAAAATTTATGTGTAACCCCCCACCCCGAGTAAGCCCTGCCAACCCCAAATTATTAATTGTGAAAGGAAGCTGGTCCTTTCGGCCACTTCATTCCAGTACTCCAGTTTTGTCATGAAGACACAAAGCTGGTTTGGGAAAAAAAAATTGTCCTCTCATTGGCTGAATTGGGGGAGAACATTGGGCATCATGAGGCTTTTTTATGTGGCTGCAGGGGTGAGGCTGGCGACCTGGCAACAGCGGAAGGTGGGCACGCGGAGCCGGCTGCGGCCAGTACTGCAGAAGCAGCCTTTGTTTCCACTGGTCTGCTGTTGGGATGATGGCTGGGGACATCAAAGACCTGTCTGAACACTGGGATCTGGCCCTGTCCTTTGCCCTGACTGTGTGAGGGGTCTCCCCCAGGGGAGCCCTGGGGGCGAAGAGCCCCGAGCTTCTATCTTGCTGTTAATTGTGGGCAAGAGTGGATCAATAATATTTGCATTATCCACTTACATCAGTCTCTGTTTTGTTCTGAGGAAAATGTATTGAATTAGTTATCTGATTAAAAGATTAACATGGTTTTCTTCAAATTTAAAAATTATATGTGTTCATTGAAGAAAACTTATAAAACACTGAAGAAAGCAAAAAATGAATTCCTTCACGTAGAAGTAACCATTGTTAGCATTTTTGGGAGATTCTTTGTTTGTTTTTAATGAACACATATAATATAAATTTTACAAAGAAGGCTATCTATACAATTTTTCTGTAGGTCTTCTGGGAACCTTTATCCGTGTCATTACTGTAAGTATTCTATCAAATTTTGATATCTGCAAATATCAGATGTCCTGTTACACAATTTCTTTACATTACAGAATTGTAGCTTTAAAAAAATTGAAATGGTCTCGTTCCCCTTTCTGGTTAGTAGAGTATTCTTTTTGTGGCAACTAAAATATTGCCAACAAAATTACGTGGTTTTCTTACAGGAGCTATTCAAAAGTATCATTCAAGTAACAGATTATTACTTTATTAGGTAAAATGTTTCCAGCAGCTGGGAAAGCGGAACCCAGGAGCTTTCCTCCGTTTTGATGAGCAAATCCTGGGTACTTTACATCTTTGCAGCAGGGAAGGCTGAGGTTCCTGACCAACTGCGGCACCCCTGTGGGAGCAAGTCAGAGTGAGGGGAACGGCAGAAGAAACAGAGGAAGTGGAGAGAAGAGTGGCAAACGGCAGTTCGATTTGACTGTTAGCATGAGATGTGAGGAAGTTTAACAGTTCCTGAGATACCGTTTCACCCCCCAGTTTCAGCTGTGACATGACTTGGATGTGGTACAGGGCTGGGGCCCCGTCTCAGAGTCTTAGATGAGGCAGTGACAAGCTCTGTCTCTGCTGACCACATCGCATTATCATCGCATGGTCATCCTCTCATCCCTCCATGGCCCAGTCCCTGGGAGGCAGGAATCAGGCTCTGTCATCGGGGCACCCATGGGCCCCGAACCGAGTTCTGCAGCCTCCTGGAATTGGTCAATGAACACGTTCCATTTGTTTTCGTGAAGGGACGCTGTTTACTCAGCCGTGTTCCATGTCACCTTTGCATTTATCCGCTGGTGTCACAGGCGCTTTGATTACAGTGCAGCGGGATGCTGGGGAGCTGAGAGGCAAAAGCACAGGCCTGAGAGGAGGGAGGATGGAGTTCTGGATGGTGAAGTGTTTTAGACGTGTTTCCTTTTCTCTCTGAGTTAACCATGACCCAGGTCACTAAAGAGAGAAGGCGCTTTTATATCCTATTTTTTTTGCACCTTTTAGGAAGGTAATTTTCAGTTGTGTCCAACCTCAAACATATAGGAAGTGCCTACTTCCTACTACACCCTTGCTACATTTATTTTATTTTCGGGAATCACGCTCTTAGGGCTCCCTTTTTATTTATGTTTGTGCTGAAATGATTTTTTAACTTATTAGAGCCTGGATTTCCCCTTAAGTTTACAGACCTAATACAATGTGGGGTCCTCCTCAGTTCATATATTTATTTCTTTAATATTTAATCTGAACGAAAATAAACTATTTTATCTTTGTTATCTAGTCTTTATACAAGTATGAGGAAAATATATTTTGACCCCAGATATTATACCAAGTACTTTATTTGTACTTAGGTCTATTGTATGTATGATTTTACCTGTAGCATGTCGTATAGTGATGTCACAGGTTGAATGAATACACAATTTAATTACGATAACAAGTCCATGAGGTACGTTTTGTTACCTCTATCTCATTGTTGAGGAACGGAGGCTTAGACAGCCTCAGTGACAAGGTCATGCGGCTAGAAAGGGGTAGAATTAGGATCGAAACCAAGGTCCGTGCAGCCTCAAGGCTGCGTTGTTGCCATGGGGCTGTCCAGCTTCCCGAGAGGCGAGCTTCATTGCTGGTGCTGGGCAGAAAGGAGGACACAGGGGCTGCCGCAGAGGTGACTGCCAGAAGAGAGGTTTTTGGAGGATCGAGAGACCAGCGCTGTCGTCTTGCAGGGCTGGTAGATGCTACGTTCCCCAGCCCAGTTCCCCACCTTGGATGCAGCGTGCACGGCCCCGATGGTGAAACACCTTCCTGATGAAGGGAAGTCCCTTTGTCACCGCCTTCCTCCCAGAGGGATCACTCTCATGAGTGTGGCGTGTCTCCTTTCTGCCCGCGTTTTTACGCATTTATTACCTAAATGTGTATCTGTCGCTTTGCGTGCTTACATTTTTTTGGTCATAAATCATTCATATTCACGTTATTGATAGATCTAGCTCATTTTAGCTGATCTTTGATATTCTGTGGTGTGAATATATCACAATTTATTTTTCCTCTCTCACCCTAATGGTGGACATTTTAATTGTATCCTTTTTTGTAATGCCGTAACAAATGTTGCTCTAAACCTCCTTTGTATCTCTTTGTGCTCCAGCAGGGGAGTTTCTGGGGGTGGAATTGCTGGGTTATGTTGTACGTGCACTTCCGCGTTAACTAGGCACTGCCGCATCGCTCACTCGAGTGGCTGGACTAATCTGTGTGCCCGTGAGTGGGGGATTAGGGTGCCCCCCTCACATTTTTGCCAACACTGAATATTGTCAGGCTTCTTAATTTTGGCCACTTTCCAGGTGTGGAATTATAGTTTGAACTTTGATTACTGGTGACATTGCACACCTGTGGTTATATTAGGATTAGCAGAGCAAGATAATCTTCCCTGTTTATTGCATGTTTCATATTCTGACTTTAAAAAGTTTTACACAATATTCAGCATTATAGTGGCGCCCCCCTTATCTGTGGAGGATATGTTCCAAGACCCCCAGTGGATGCCTGAAACCACAGATACTACCTAACCCTATATATACTATGTTTTTTTCCTATACACACATACCTGTGATAAAGTTTAACTTATAAATTAGGCACAGTAAGAGATTAACAATAACTAACAATAAAATAGAACAATTAC
>NW_012148596.1:1082930-1084132 GCF_000956105.1 Propithecus coquereli
AGGTAAACAAATTAAAATGCTGATCTATATTTATTTTTCGATTAAAATTTTTATTTCGAGATAATTATAGATTCACATATAGTTGTAAGAGATAATATAGAGACATCATGTGCCCTTTGCTTAGTTTCTCCCAATGGTAACATCTTGTGGAACTGTCACACAATATCGCTACACTAATGTAGGCAAGATGCAGAAAAAAAGTCCCAAAAAAGTCCCTCATGTTGCTGTTTACAGCTGTAGTTACTTCTCTTCCCCATCCCTGACCCCTCTATGTCTATAATTTAGTCAATTCAAAAATGTTACATAAGTGGGATTATATATAAATAGTACGTGACCTTTTGAGATTGTTTTTTTTCTCCACTCAGCGTAATTCCATCTAAGTTGTTTTAAGTATCCATAGTGTATTCTTTTTATTGCTGAGTAGTATTCCATGGTATGGATGCACCACGGTCTGTTTAACCATTAATCTGTTGAAGGATATCTGAATTGTTTCTAGTTTTTGGCTGTTATGAATAAAGCTACTGTAAACATTTGTGTACTGGCTTTTGTGTAAACATAAATTTTAATTTTGATGGGATAAATATCCAAGAGTGCAATTGATGGGTCTTACGAGAGTTGCATGTTTTATTTTGTAAGAAACTGCAAAACAGTTTTCCAGAGTGACTATGCCATTTTATAGTCCCACCAGCAATGTGTGAGGGTCCAGTTTCTCTGCATCCTTGCCAACATTTGGTGGGGTCACTATTTTTTATTTTAGCCATTATGGTAGATGTATAGTGGTAGCCCATTGTGGTTTTAATTTACATTTTCCTATTGGGTAATGATGCTGAACATCTTTTCATGGTGGATTTGCCATCTGTATATCCTCTTCCATAAAATGTCTTTTCATATCTTTTGCTCATTTTCTAAATGGATTCTTTTGTTTTGTTTTACTATTGAGTGTTGAGAGTTTTTAAAAAAATATATATTCTAGGTACTAGTCCTCTGTTGTATACATGGGTTTACATACGTTTTCTTCCATTCTCTAGTTTGTTTTTCCATCTTCTTAGCAGGGTCTATTGCAGAGCAAAACTTTAAAAAAATTTTTATGCAGTTCAGCATATCAACTTTTTATTTTATGGATTGTGCTTTCAATGTCAAATTAAAAACTTTTTGACTAGGCTTAGATCTTGAAAATTTTCTGTAACGTTTTTTTTCCTAAA
>NW_012148596.1:1088077-1117831 GCF_000956105.1 Propithecus coquereli
GAACATGGTCTCTCTCAAAATATCTTTAATTGTATTATATTCGCCCTTCTTCTTGTGATCTGTTGATCTGAGACCTGAGATGGCTACTAAGTCACAGGTGGGTGGCATCCACAGTGTGGATTTACTGGACAAAATGATGATTCACCTCCCAGGTGGGATGGAGTGGGACAGTGGGAAGCTTTGAGATTTCATCATGCTACTCAGAACGGTGCATAATTTAAAACTTATAAATTGTTCATTTCTGGAATTTTCCATTTGTATTTTCAGACCTTGGGTAACTGAAACTGCGGAAAGTGAAACTGCAGATGAGGGAGGACTACTGTAATTTTTGAAGCATTTTTTATAGAGATATTCACATAATTTACTATTTTAAGGCGTACACTTCAGTGGCTTTTAGTATATTTACAAAGTTGTGCAACCATTGCCACTAATTCCAAAGCATTTCCATTAACCCCTAAAAGAAATCTTGCAGCTATTAGCAGGTAGTCTCCTTCCCCTCCTTGCTTGGCAACCACTAATCTACTTTCTATTTCTATGGCTTTTGCTTATTCTGGACATTTCATGTGTTTGTGTCTGGTTTCACTTAGTGTAATGTTTCAAGGTTCATCCATGTTGTATCCTGTAACAGCACTTTATTCCTTTTTATGGCTGAATAACATTCCCTTGTATGGATATATCGCATTTTGTTTACCCATCCATTGGTTGGTGGACCTTTGGGTTATTTCCACGTTTTGGCTATTATGGGTAATGCAACATTACTTTTAAATTTTCATTCTTATACTATTCATTGAGCCCTTCCTCGTGCCAGACATAGCACTCTATGCTACTTTGTTGGCTCTAGGCAACAACTGCCCGGCAAGATAGCTATTGCATTATCCCTTTCTACAGAGATGGAGACTGAGGCTAAGGGAGAATAAGTAACACTTCCAGCCAAGTCTGATCGTGCTTCTCCTTTGCTTAAAACCTCTCCTAACAGCTCCCCATGCCCTTGGGGTGGAGAGCACACTTCGTAATGGGGCCTCTGTCCTCACCGTGTTCCTGGCCACCCTGGACAGAGCTCAGAGCCTTTGCACAAGCTGTTCTCTTAGCTCTTCTGCCTTCCCTGAGAGCTCATCTCACATCCTCAGGGATGCGAGGAATCCAATAATAACATCAGTAAATTATGAAAAACAATGAAAGTGTTCAAACTTACTTGTAAACAGACACTGGAAGTAAAGCAATAGTAAGGTACACCGATGTAACTATTAAATCAGGAAGACTGATGATGTTTAGCATTGGCAGACTTTCAGTGATGACACGAGGTGCAGAGAGCCAGAGCACTTTACTTATGGTTCTTCAATGAAGAGGTGACATGGCTGGCTATCAAAGCCTGTCACGTTTGTTTATTGCCTCAGCAAACATTTATTGAGCACCTGCGGTATTTCAGGCACCAGGGACAGACCTGTGAGACAAATGCACGTGGTCTCTGCGCTCTTGGCTCTAACATCCTCTGTGGCCTAGGAGTAGTGCTTCGAGCCACAGTGAATCAGCTGATGCTTTCTTGGTTGAGTGCAGGTGCTGGGATTTCCTGTCCTGGAGAACCATGGTTTGTAAGGGAGGCAGGTGTGTCAGCAGGTTGTTAACATGCAGCTGAGCTGGGCTGGATGGTTTATCCGGAGGGTATGTCTGGGAATGGAGCTCGGGGTAACAGCCTGAGGGGAACTGGTGTACTTCTTGGGAGGCCAGTGGAGAGAGCCCTGAGGCCCATGACTCAGAGCTTCCCTTCCCTGACTGATCTCTTTGGCAGGCCTTTCTGCACATCCTCCCAGATTGCTGGTCTTTTGTTGATAGAAGATGAGAAACCTACCCTGGCAAGGGTAGACATTCGGGGTTTAGTTGGTGTATTTATCATTTTCTATTAGACCAGATGCCTTTGCAATAGGTTAGGCAGTGGAGGTGGCTTTCCCCAGAGTAGTTAGAAATGATGATATATTAATAGTCTTCTTTCTCCCCTTCGTTCATTTATTGAAAGTTCACTGTGCTAAAGTGTTGTGTTATGTGCTAGGAGAAAAAAAAATGGCCTGGGGATGAGATAATGGGAGCCCAGGGAGGTTAAGTAAATGGCACAAATACGAGTCTGTGCAGCAGAGCAGTTTGGAACCAGGGCTCCGGACTCTCTGTTGTGTCCTGCGTCTTCTGTTTCATAGGTGTGGAACCTCCTTCTGGTCCCTGACATTCCAGACACACTGCGGCATGCTTGGCAGACTGTACTGGGGACATGGCACTTTGTGTTTCAGAACTTGCAGGATCAAGGAATCACCCATGGTAGCCATTGTCTTAAGTACAAAATATTTATGTCAGTTTATATATTTTGTACAAAGCAATGAAGGAATATGCTGATTTTGGTAGAAAATTACACAATAATTGTTAATTTATTTTACAAAAAAATTTAAAAGAAGATATAATCCTTTTCTATACACCAATTTTTCTGAGTAGGTGATGTAACAAATATTGGTATTTCCTCATGAATCACAGTGATAACGACATCATAGTAATGGCAACAAATGTGACCCTTTAGTGGCTGCCTACGCCATCCCAGGCACTAGGTCTGGTGCTTTACATTTGCTCTCGAGAAACCAATCGTGAACGTGCATACTGTGTTTTACTAGTTCAAAGACCTTGCCTAGCACTTGCAGTTCTGTAAAATGGGTATTTTTCTAGCTAATACAGGAGTCTCCTGGCACAGAGCCCCTGCCCATGCCGGTGCCAGCCTCCTGTTTCTCATAGTCCCTCCCCCTTGGGAATCTGGGTCGAGCTGGCTTCCCAGTGCCACTGTTGGCTGTGTCCACATTGAATCTGTCCCTCTGCGGCCCCCACTCTGCACTGGAGTCCGGAGCTTGTGAGCTGTTGCTGCTGTCACCACACTGGCCTTGGAGTGAGTGAGAAAAGGGCTACTTTCTCCTTTCCTGAGTTATTCTAACTGCGGATTCTGGGTTTTCCTTTAATTCTTTCCATCAACTCATCTAAGCATGGGCTGTATTGTTTCACATGGGCTGTATTGCTTTGCAGTAACGTATTGAGGAAATGATCTCAGGAGGGAATTATAGTTCTAAAACTGTAGACATGACTGTTTGCAGAGACTGGCAGACAGCCTCTAGCCCCTTTCTCCTATGGTGGATGTCTGCTTTCTTCTGAGAGCGCCAGAGTGAGTGTGAGCGCTCTTCCAGGCCTGTCCCCACTGTGGTCCCAATCCCCTGTCCCAGGCCTGCTCTCCTGGTCCAATTTCCATCCCTGGATCCTCCTTCTCCAGGGGTTCTTGGCAGCTGGAATTCCTGTTTCCTTTCAGAAAAACCCTATTCCTTACAACCAGGGGTTGGCCTTGCCCTGCAGCCGCCCTCACCATCACACGCATCCGGGACACACAAGTCTGGCATTAGAGTATCTCCCAGAGTCTTCACTTTCCCGCAGAGAACAGCGCCCTGCACGGCTCTCCAGCAGCACGGGCTCTGGCGACCTGAGTCTGGCCTCTTTTCTGTCCTTCACCCAGCAGGGCGAAGGCCTGTCTTCACCTCCTTCCTGACATCTTTGTCCGGACACTCCCCTTCTGTGTGGCTAGCTGCTTGAACAATAACACACACGATCCTTTCAAGAACAAACAGTCATTTTCCAGGACAGTGTAGTCTAAACTCATATTTAGAAAGAAACACAACAAAATAAAACAAAA
Source organism: Propithecus coquereli (assembly GCF_000956105.1). Taxonomy (NCBI): domain Eukaryota; kingdom Metazoa; phylum Chordata; class Mammalia; order Primates; family Indriidae; genus Propithecus; species Propithecus coquereli. Next base: position 1,091,781 of record NW_012148596.1, read on the forward strand.
TATCCTTTTAAAGCCAATATAAACTTCAGAGATTTGGCTTCAGCGGTGTTGGAGATTTTTTTCCCTAGATCTACACTGTTTCAAATGCCATTGTTTGCCAGAATAGAATCTCCATTGTTACCATTGCCTGCCCAAAATGTCCACAGAGGCTGTCTTAGAACACAGAGGACTCTCTCTCCTGAAGGTGAATCCAAATATTTTCCCTCTAATGTGAATTTACCAGAAATTGCTATTTTCCCCCCAAATCTCAAGGTTCCAGGGCCAAATCTGATTTTTTTCTCCTTTTTACAACCCTTTATTATAGAAAAAAATTTAAGTATACAAGAGAAAAAAGAATATTTTAATGAGCCCCCACAGATGCATTTCCCAGATTAAAAAAATAGCAACATGTGAGCCATTTTATTTTATTACACCCTCCAACAATTTTCTTTTCTTTGCTGGATTATTTTAAAGCAAGTCCCAGGTATATTGTTTCATCCCAAAATACTTTTGTGTGTATCTCTAAAGGTATTCTCTTTTTAGAAACATAACCATAATACCAGTATCACTCCCAAGTCAAAAATTAGCAGTAATTCCTTATTATACCAATTACCCCGTTAGTGTTTGCTACTGTTTAAATGTTGATGTCTTCCCAAAATTCATATGTTGGAACCTGATAGCCAAGGCGATAGTATTACCAGCTGAGACTTCAGGGGGTGATTAGGTCACAGAGTGGTATCAGTGCCTCATGAGAGAGGAACGAGGGAACCTCTTTGACCTCCCACCACATGAACAAGCAATGAGAAGGCACAGCTCTGCAGCAGAGACTGAGCTCTCACCAGACACCAAATCTTTTGGTGCCATAATCTTGGAATTCTGAGCTTCTAGCATGTGAACAATGAATTTCAGTTGTTTATAAATTAGCCAGTCTGAGAGATTTTGTTATAGCTGCTTCAATGGACTAAGATTTTTCAGTTTCCCCTTGTGTTTCATTAATGTGTTTCTGCAGCTGGTTGGTTTGTTGGAATCAGGATCCACACGAGGTCCGTGTATTGCTTTTATTGGCAAGTCTCTTATGTAGAACACTTTTGAACTATAAGAGTTTTTTTCTTGCCATTTATTTGTTGAAGACATCAGATTATTGGTCCCTTGGATTCCCTACTTTCTGAACTTTGCTGATTGCATCACTGGGTTGTTGTTTACTATGTACCTTTGCCTCTGTATATTCAGTACATGGGTAGTCTGATGGAGAGGCTTGGTCAGATTCAGGTTCAGTATTTGGCCAGAGATGTCAGAGTGATGGTGTGGACCTTATATTGCATCATGGCAGGAGGTATCATGTCTGTCTCCCTTTGTGAAGTTAGGCTTGGCCAGTAGGTTCAAGCATTGTCAGCCTGATCTATTCGTTTTAAAATCCCCCTTCCTTTCACCATTGGTCTTAGCCACAATTGACAGTCACTGCCAAGATCTCTGATTTTGTTAGGGGTTGCAAAATGATGATATCCTTATTTTTAATTCCTTCCTCATTGATTTGCTGGAATTCTTCGTAAAGGAGTTTTCATCAACTGTTGGGTTACCCTAAAATACAGCTCATACAGGAAAGGCAGAAGTGCCGGGTTCTTTTCCTTTATCCACTAGTTTTCAGGATAATGAGTTGATTCTCTAGCATCTTCCAAAGCTAACCAACGAGTGTTAGTTTCTTTTTCTTTTTCTTTTTTTAGCATTACTATGAACATATGGATTTTTAAAAAAACATATTCAGTGTGCTCAATCCAGTGAAGTTGTTATTCTTCTTGGAGCTCGAATTGCCTGCCTTTGGCCAATGGGGGCCCTTCGCATGGTCCTGCAGGCTGGTGGCGAGAGCTCAGGCCCTGGGTGTCAGGCTTGCGTCCTCCCAGCAGTCTGTTTGAGAACGAAGCTTTTTTGGGGTGAATGGCCGTGAGCAGCCAGGCTTTGACAAAAGGGCAGCAGAAGGTCACTCTGCCCATTGTAAGCATCTTACTAGGAGTCATAGCTTTTGGGGTGTTATGTGATTATCCCCATTTTATAGCTGGAGAGCTGGGCTCAGAGATGTTAAATTTTTCCCAAGACTACACAGTCAGTACAAGCAGAACTGGAAAAACAGCCAGGCATTTTGACTCCACGTCCCTGGGAGTCAATGAGGGGGTGAGAACAGGGCAGGGATGGCATTCCACATGGGGGGAAAGCTTGGGCAGAGGCACGGAGGAAGACAGGAATGTGAGTTCAGGGAAAGGCCAGCTGGACCCAGAGCCCACTGGGGTAGGCGGAGAAGGCAGCAGGAGCTCTGCATTGGAGAACTTGAATGTCTGGAGGCTTGGGCTCCTATGACCGAGGGTTGCTGGGAATTACCCTGTTTTGGTAGAAGGTGCAGTGAGCTTGGAGCAGGTCCCCTGGGCTGGGCTGCCTGCCCTGTGCCTCGTCAGCTATTACAGGAGCCTGGTGCCCAACCACTAGAGTCCCCCCTTCCCAGTGAGACCTCTTATCTCACAGGCTGCTGGAAGGCGCCCAGTGCCTGGCGTGTGATAGGTGCTCAGGGGCCCTACTCGGGACCTTAAGAATCCTAAGAAAAGAATGAGACTCAGGAGACATTTTATGTAGCTTAACTAATTTCATGTTTTACTGATGTGAATATGATTTACAATTTATAGACAAACGTAATCCGGTCAGAATGACCTTCCTTCAGTTGCTGGGGCGGCAGGGCTGAAGGCACAAATGGATCTCGGAGAGAGAGTTGCGGTTCCTCCAACGCACCGTCCGCCTGGGAACGGAGGATTTGATAAAGATGGAACTTCTCCGTTCTTGAGCTGAAATGAAAAGCTTAAAAACAATCGACTTAATTGAGTCTGATTGTTTTCCTGTTTGTATTCATAAATAACACTGTGTAAGCGGACAGGATATGGTTTCAGAAAGCCCCGCAGATTAATCAAATCTATCTGTGCCCTTTATTTTCCCACATGAGGATAAATTTTCAACTGTCCTGGAGGTCTGCTAGGGACCCACAGCTCATATCCTGACGGGGGGCGTGACACCTCTCACTTGGTCCTAGTGTGGGAGGAGTAAGGGCCTCTGTGTCATCCTCATGAGGTTTCAACCTGGGAACTGAAGGATGGGCCTCTCAGAGAAGGAAGTTTTAAGCAGCTCAGGGTCATGGCTATTAATTCGTCCAGGAGCAACATTCAAGATCTTTGCCACAAATTGGACTCTTTCAATCTCTAGCCCAGTGCTGGGCCCACAGGGAACCTATGAGTCATCCTTCCAGGCCTAGTCTATTCTCTTCAGGAAGCCTTCCCCGACCTCCTTAGCCTCAGTCTTCTCCCTTGTCTGAACTTCTGTAGTCCTGGGTGGAGGTTTATTCTGACTTCCCAGACACTTAAACCAACAGGAACACCTCTGTGCTAGGCTTGTTTACACAAAGTTCTCAATTAATCTTTTAAACAGTTTCTTACACATGCCCCATAGGAGCAGTTATCTCAGTATTTATATTTTGTCTTAAAATAGCAACTTGAAAATTTTTGCAAAAGGTGACAGAATGAATTCATATTGACTTAGTGAAACTCACTGAAATGAATAACAACAATCAAAAATAGAGCCAGAAAATCCTCGCTCGTGGTGAAATGAACGAATGGTGAAAACAGCGTAAAGGAGGCCATAACGAATATGTGGATAAAGAAATTCACACCACAGCAGTGATTGTCCAGACAAAGGGGAGGAGTGTTGATCACAGAGGGCTCATTAGAGGGAAAGAACCAGAGTGAGCTCTTTGAGACTTCATTTCGGCCAACGAATGCCACTTCCCAAACCAGGAAGGCACATGCTCATCGAGTGACCAAGAGATCCTGTGCATCTTCCGTGACTCGGTCTGTACTCTGCTCCTCCTCTTTGTTACGGCTCGTGTCTCATACTGACTTAGTAATGCGGCGTTTTCCCCTATTAGGTGGTGAGTCCCTTGGAAGACGAGAGCAGGTGCCACCGTCTCTGTAACCCCAGCGCTTGGCGCTGGGCTCGGCACACAGTCGTCGCCGAAGAGCTGTTTGTCGAATCCACCCACCTATCCATCTACCCATCTTTCATCCACCCGCCATCTATCTATCCATCCATCCATCCACTCATTCAATCTTTCCGTGAGTGTCCTCTGATCATCACAACGTACCAGGTGTTACGGCCAGTGCTGAGGTAACAGAGATTGAATTGGATACAGGTGATGCTCTCAATGAATGAGTGAAAGGTGTTATTATCTTCAAGCCTGAGACTCTCCAAAAAGAAATTAGTTTTTTTTTTTAATCTTAAATGATGCACATATGAAGGAGGCAGCTCTCACACTGCCTTGTTTCCATTGTATCCTGGCCCCTCTGAGGTTTTCACGGGCACCATCTGGCCCCTTCCTCTGCTGGAGGCCCGAGAGACGCGAGGCTGTCCATGGGAGCCCGAGTGTGCAGGGGCGGGGAGGGCAGGGGCACTGACCTGGCAGCCTAAGGTGGCCACATCCCCGTCCCCTCCTGTGTCTCCCAAGAGGAACGCTGGCTGAAAGGCCAGAGCAGATGTTCTCAGGCCAGAGCCATCATTCACCAGCCCCTCCTCTGGGAACAGGAGGTGACAGCACATTTCTCTGAGAGCAAAGGCTAAATCCTCTGACATTATTTTTGACTCACCCTACTAGGGTTTTGTGAAACGCTTTGGATTTCTGAGGGGCGGAGTAAATTCTTTCACCTTCTCCCGGCTTTGTGATCCGGAGGTCCATGCGGAGCGGCTCAGGGAGGCAGATTTAGCCACACAGGATGCACGTGGGCGTGTTTTGGAACACAACCAAAGAAAACCTCATTAGAGCTCAGTGTTTTATTTTCAAACTGACTTGGCAAACCCGTAATCTGGGCATTTGAAGTGGAAATGTGTATCACATGAGCAATCGGAACAAGTACTGTCTGTGTCTCTGCTTGATCTTCAGACTGGGACGTACCACTGTTTGCTGGGAGTCTCCCAGAGCATCACATCCCAAATGACCCCAGCATCTTCTCCGTATTCTAGCTTCTCCTGAGTTCTTTAATGCCATCTACTGAAACTTGGGAATCTTTCTTCACCTGCACAACCAGGTAATTACCAGGTGCTGTAGATTTCCCTGTTAATCTTTTGTGTGTGTGTGTGTGTTTTTGAGAGACAGTCTCTTCTGTCTTTCCCTGTGACTGCCCTGGTGCTGGTCCTCGGCTGGACTGTCGTAATGGACTCCTGCCAGGTCTCCATGGCAGATCACGTCCCCACCAGTGCGTCCTCCTGTGCCTTCTAGAACACATGTCTGGTCGTGTCACTCGGGAGCTGCAAACCCTGCTGTGTTTCCTGTTGGGCCTTGGGAGCTAGTAAGTCACTCTCCTTTCTGCTGCTCCGGTTCCGGCTGCAGGAGATGGAGGAGTCAGGCAGATGGACCCTGTGGGCCCTTGCGGTCAAGGTGTGAGGGCCAGATGGTCTTGTTCGTGCTCCCTGTCCCCGCTCTGGACTCCCTGCCTGCAGGATGGGCCTTGGGCTATCCAACAAAGGGAACGTTTACACCGAAGTTACCTAGGAAGCCGCCTCACGTAAGCAAGGAAGAGAGACAAAGTCTCCCGAGCTTTTACTGGATCAGATCTACTCGGTGGAGGAAAGAGGATGGGCTTCCATCTCCTAATGAGCTAGCTCTTCCTTCCTCCGCGGGGAGGGTTTGTGAGTGTCATGAGACTGTGGGCATTGTTTTGGGGAAGCCCTTCCCCTGGAGACTCCAGGAACAGAGAAAGAGTTTGTTCTCCTTGATATGGGACATGCATGGTATGACCCCTCCTTATTTTTCCAGTGTTTTTCCCTGCTGATGTGTCTGGAAAGTTGTCTGGTGTGGGCAGTGGCTCCAGGGTTACCTGGATGAGCAAGGTTGTGTAGGATGGGGTCATGTGCTGGTGGTCCCCTCCAAGGCCAGACCAGCCAGCCCTCTTCCTTGCTGCTCCGGCCACCCTGCCCTTTGCCTTCCAGCAGCGCGAGTGTGTAGCCTGTCTCCCAGGCAGTGCTCCTGCCTTGTTCTGTGTGGCTCCTTCCACCCTGACCCAGGCACCTGCTCTTTAGGCTGTCTTTTGTGACACCGCCCTCCCAGCCAGCTCAGGTGCTTCCTTTCCTTAGAAAGAGAAACAGGCTTGATTGGAAGGTGGATTGAAGTTGGCCATTAGGAGCACGTGCTTAGATACGAGGCCTGTGAGCCAGAGTGATCTTGGAAGAAGGCCTCACGAGGACGTGCCTACTGATTGGAGTCAAGGGGCATCAAGATGCTGGGGCTCAACCTTCCAGACTCTTAATGCTGTCCCTTACCATAAGTTCCAGCAGTGCCTAGTATAGTCCTCCCATTTTAGCATTCAACTATTTATTTTCGGGTCTGGTCCCCCAAAGGTGCCGATCTCGTCTCCTTGAACTATCTTGAGCATACAGTGACTACCACAAGTGCAGTGTCTGGGCACCTTCTCCATACTGCAGAGTATGGCCCAGGGTGTGTCTTGGGAGGTGTTTGTGCCAGTCCCTGTGACACTGAAACCTGGCTGCCCAAGTCTGTGGGGACCACCACACCTTTGCAAAGCCATCGCATGGCAGTGTGATTGGTGCCTACTCTGCGTGATTGTGGTGAGATTAATTTTGAACAGCGTTTACTGAGTTTGGTGTCATGCTCTTTGCCAAGCACCATGCAAATGCACAGGCTCACCTTGGAGATATTGTGGGTTTGGTTCCAGACCACTATAATAAAGTGAATATCTCCATCAAGTGAGTCACGTGAATTTTTTGATTTCTTGGTACATATAAAAGTATGTTTACATTATATTGTAGCCTATAGCATTATGGACTGTGCATTACATACTATGCAATAGCATTATGTCCAAAACCATAATGTGTATACCCTAGTTAAAAATATTCTATTGCTAGAAATGCTAATGAACATCTGAGCCTTCAGCAAGTTGTAATCTTTTTGCTGGTGGAGGGTCTTGCCTCAGTGTTGCTGCTGACTGATCAGGGTAGTGGTGGCTAAAGGCTGGCATGGCTACGGCAACTTCTTAAAATAAGACAATAATGAAGTTTGCTGCATCAATTGACTTCCTTTTACAAAGGATTTCTCTAGCATGTGATGCTGTTTGATAGCATTTTATCCACAGTAGAACTTCTTACACATTTGGAGTCAATCCCCTCAAAGCCCTGACACTGCTTTATCTACGAAGTTTATGTAATATTCTAAATCCTTTGTTCTCATTTCAACAATGATCATGCAACTTCACCGGGAGTAGACTCCATATCAAGAAACTACTTTCTTTGCTCATCCATAAAAAGCAACCCCTCATCCATTCAAGTTTTATCATGCGATTACAGAAATTCACTCACATCTTCAGACTCCACTTCTAGTTCTCTTTGCTGTTTCTACCACATCTGTAGTGACTTCCTCCACTAAAGTCTTAAACCCCTCAAAGTCATCCATGCAGATTGGAATCAACTTCTTCCATAAATGTTGATATTTTGATCTCCTCCCATGAATCACAAGTGTTCTTAATGGCATCTAGAATGGTGAATCCTTTCCAGAAGGTTTTCAATTTACTTTGCTCAGATCCATCAGAGGAATTACCATCTACGGCAGCTATCATCTTACGAAATGTATTTTGTAAATAACAAGACTTGAAAGTAGAAATTACTCTTTGATCCATGTGCTACAGAATGGATGTTATATTAATAGGTCTGAAAACACATTAATCTTCTTGTATATCTCCATCGGAGCTTTTGGGTGACCAGGCGCATTGTCAGTGAGCAGTGATATATTGAAAGCAATCTTTTTATCTGAACAGTACGTCTCAACAATGGGCTTAAAATATTCAGTAAACCATGCTGTAAACAGATGTGCTGTCATCCAGGCTTTTTTGTTCCATTTATAGAGCACAGGCAGAGTAGATTTAGCATACTCGTAAGGGCCCTGGGATTTTTGAAATGGCAAATTAGCATTGGCCACTAGAGAGTCAGCCTAACTAGAGAGTGAGCCTGTCCTTTGAAGCTTTGAGGCCAGGCATTAATTTCTCTCTAGCTATGAAAGTCCTAGACAGCATCTTCTTCCAATATAAGGCTGTTTTCATCTACATTGAAAATCTGTTGTTCAGTGCAGCCACCTTCATCAGCGATCTTGCTAGATCTTCAGGATCACTTGCTGCAGCTTCTACATCACACTTGCTGCTTCATCTTGCACGTTCATGTTCCTTAAACCTCATGACCCAACCTCTTTTAAGTTCAGACTTTTCTTCTGCAGCTTTCTCACTTCTCTCAGCCTTCATAGAATTGAAGAGAGTTAAGGTCTTGCTCTGGATTAGGCTTTGGCTCAGGTACCACAGACTGGGCCGCTTACATAGCAGGCATGAATTGTGTCACGGCTTTGGAGGCCAGAAGTCTGAGATCGAGGTGTTGGCAGGGCCAAGCTCCCTCTGCAGGCACCAGGGAAGGATGTGCTCCGAGTATCTCTCCTGGCTTCTGGAAGTTTCTTGGCTTGCGGCTGTGCAACTCTAGTCTTCACGTGGCGTGTGTGTGTCTGTGTCTACATTTCCCCTCTTTATAAGGACACCAAGCATGTTGGTTTAGGAGCCAAACCTACTCCATTATGACCTCGTATGGACTCATTCCATCTGCAAGGACCTTGTTCCCAAATAAGGTCACATTCTGAGGTACTGGGGGTTAGAACTTCAACATATGAATTTTGGGTACATCATTAAACTCCTAAGTTACCTTCTTGACTTGAAGGTGCTTAAGACTTTGGTGGACTGTAACATGGAATGAGAGCATTCTTGGGGTGGAGAAGAGCTGGGGCTTTTGCACGGAGGTGGGAAACCTTCCTCTCAGGGAAGCCTGGTGGGCTTGATCGGTTTCTCCCATGGTGGTGGCCACATCCCATGTGTTTCATTTCACCCTGGTGAGAAGCTTGATTCCTGGGTTAAACTTGGGCACTTTAATTACATATGTATTTCAGATCTGTGGCCTGGACACCGCCTCCCATGGCTGTACCTCAGGGCCTTCCCAAATGACTTCCTTGACTTTTTGCATCTGGGTAGCCCAAGGGAGGCTGGAAACATGGTGATGGGATGACCCACTTCATGCGTCGGAGCAGCCTGGCTTCGGCTTGGATTCTGTTGGTGCCACAGTTCTGAATTGACTGTCTCTTGTGCTCAAACTGAGAGGATGATGATCAAATGCCCATTTTACAGGGAGCAGAGTTTTGAGGAGGAATGTGGGGTAGTCGGGGGAGTTGCCTGAATGGGTTGCCTGGTGGGTTGGCGTACAGACACGTAGTGCGTGTAGTACGTTCATGGTGATCTCTGTGCCACCCACGGTGCCCTCAGAGTGGACAGCACGTGGCTCCAAGAACTGCCTTCCAGGGCTTGTCTAGTCTCTTTCCAACCTCCTGTGGCTCCTGTGGCTGTGGCATCCTGTCTCCCGTCAGTATGCTGGGTCTGCCACACCTCTGCCACTTTGCTCCGATGCTCATCTTTCAGGACTAGCCACTTGTTGCTCCTCTTGGCAGTTTTCCCTGTGGAGTGGGCTTGAGCTCGGAGCTCAGACAAACCTGTGATCTAGTGTTAATCTCCAACTTGAGTAGCCCTGGTGAGTTTTGTAGCCCTGGTGACTACAGGGCTTGTAGAATAATCCCGAAGGTGGTGCTTTCCTCAGGGTGGTAAGGAAGAGAGGGAATAACACGGTAAGTTACTCCAGATGCCCTGTAAACAGGCTTAGCGGGTGTTGGTCCCTCTGCCACTCCCAGCAGGGGCCACTCTGCCCCCCTGGGGGCCCCAAGGCTATGGTCACACATACCACTTGTCAAACCAAGGCAGCGTGTGCTTGTAGAACAGCAAGGAATCCTTTGCTATGCCTTGGTGAGGAATGACAGCATATTTGCCAGTCCATTTTAAAAAGTCTATTCTTTCCCTGTGACACCCTTCTAATTATTAAAAATCTATGCATTAACAATTTTTTCTGGCATAAGTTATAACTAATGTTGTTCAGTGGGTAAGTCACTCTTTCCAAAACTTCTTTTTTATATTTGCAAATATTTTCCCACTTGCTTCTCGTTTTGTAAACCTCAGAAAGGTCATGGCTCTCTGAAAACCCTTGTAAAATATCTGTCATAGCATTTTATTCAAACCTTTCAGGCGTTTGGAAAATAGGCCATTTGAAATGCATGTTCCTTGACATTCCCATTCTGTGAGTTGTTTCTATTTATTGATGGTTGTACCAGGTGTGCCAAAGTTGGAAGTCAATCAAACCTTTGATTCCACTATCATTTCCTGTCTGTGTGGCCAGCCTATTTCTTTATCTGTAAAAAAGGCAACAACAGTAGCCACCTTTCTTACCTACTCAGTTATTGAAGAGTGAAGCCAAGAGCTTAGTATTTTATAATTGCCCACTATAAGTTGGCTTCCAGCAGCTGTAGTCATTGTTCCAAGGAATTTTCCCACATACCCATCTTTTTTTATATCTTAGTCTTACTCCACGCCAGACTTAGGATCTTTTGTTTTAAATGTGCTAATGTAATTCTTGTTTCTGTTACATTTAACAACTAGGATTGACACATTTAGAAGTAACTAAAAGATGCTGGTAACTTCCCCAGACCCAGAGAGTGGCGCTGAGGACTGTGCTTTCTCTCCCCTCTTTGCCTTTGGGCATTTTCCTAGAAAGGGTGGTGTAGTGCTCTTCCTTCAAGAGCAAGGAAAAAAGGACCTAGTAATTCTTAAGGAAACGCTGCATGCATATTTTTTCAGGGCAATAGTTCTCTTCTATCACCTGCAATGGGGTGGACAACCTGCTGAGAAAACAGGGGCCTCTTTCCGGACAGGTGTCTGATGTCAAGGTCAGGAGGGGTGTGAAGATCTGTTTGGTGGGAATTTATGACTTTACAATCATTGAAAGGTGAAAATGAGCACATTTTAAAAATTTAGTATATAGGAGCTTTTAAAGTCACACTCATTTTAAGGTAAATTTGGGCTGTCTGGGTAACGTGACTATGTTTTCCTTTCTTTTCAGTAGGAAAAAGTTGCTCTTTGCTTCTCTCTGGGCCTCTCATTGTGTTTCAAACACTGGGTCTAAGAGTTCCAGCAACCCAGGGTCAGGGCGTGGAGCAAGTTGAGGCTCTATCTGTGCGCCAGGGCTGCTGCTGCTGCAGTAGGGGAGGGATGGCGGGGAGACCGTGGCCCTAATTAATGCAGACCTTTATTCTATCCAGTGCTGGCCTCTGGATGCCTTTGGCAGCCTGTCCTTTAGCCAAGGGCTGAACCTGCTAAAGCAACTTACCCCGCTCTGACGACATTTTGGTATCAGTTTGAACAGGACTTGGGCAACTCATTCAGGTCTAATAGGTGAATAGAGTGAAATGGAAAAGAAAGTATGCATAAAATATGAGCATGTGCCTTTTAGATGAAAGAATACCCTTGCAAGTCTTATATTTCTTTTTGACAGAGATCTTCCAAAAAGTTTTGACAGAAAGGTACCAATTGTTTTCTCTTTTAATCGGATTAGTAGTTTAATAAAATTTGGATAGACGTAGTTACTTATACTGTTAGCAATAAGAGCTATTCTGATGTACTGTTTGTTGGATATTGAAGGAAGGCATTTTGAACGTAGGAAACCACCGTCTCTGAGGGTCTCTAGGAAGTTGGCGAGCCCGCCCAGCTACACGATTGTCCTGTATTTTCCCTTCTTAGCCCCATCACATTTTATGATTACAGTTGTTTAGCACGCCTCCCAAACTGAAGTTATACGAGAACATGAACTGTGCTTGTCTTGTTCACCATTAAAAAATTAAATAATGAAGTACTTTTTATATGCCGAGTCCTCTTTTAAGCTCTTTTGTAGATTAGATTCATTTCATGTTCACAACAACCCTTTGAGACAGAACATCAGTTCCTATTGCTGCTGTAACAAATTGCCACAGATTTAGCAGCTTAAAACAGCACAAATTTATTATCTTACAGTTCTGGAGACCAGAAGTTTTTGGTCTTGGTCTCACTGGGCTAAAATCGAGGTGTCAGGAAGGCTGCACTCCCTTCCGGTGGTGGCTCAGGGAGGGATCTCTCTCCTTGCTCTCCTTCGTTGTTGGCATAATCCAGTTCCTTGTGGGCCGTCAGCGGAGCCGCCCCTAGCTGCTGGAGGCTGCCCACACTTCTTGGCTGAGCAACGTTTCCCCTATCTTCAAAGCCAGCAAGGTGGGTCAGGTCCCTCTCATGTTCTGAATTCCTCTTCCCTCCCTTTCCTCTTCCTTCTTCTCATCTCCTCTCTCTCACTCTGACTGCAGAAGGCACAGTCTCTCCCTTTTTAAGGGAGGACTCCTGATTAGATCGGACCCACTGGGTTACCGAGAATGATCTCCCCATCTCAAAGTCCATAACCTTAACCACATCTGCAAAGTGCCATTTCCTGCATACAGTAACATATTCACAGATTCTGGGGATTAGGGCGTGGCTTTCCTAGGGGGCTGTTATCCTGCTTGCCAAAAAGTGGGTACTATTGTTATCTTCATTTTACAGATGGGGAAACTGAGGTGCAGAGAGATCAAGTAACTTTTTCAAGGTCATGCAGTTAGCAGGAGGGGCATCTGGGCTTCATATGCCGAAGTCCAGTGCCTGAATCTTAGGTGCTGGGTTGCAGGATCTGCGTTGCCCATACAGCAGCTGAACTGAGTGCTGGACGCAAGGGGAGACTCAATGCCTACCCACTGGGGGGCAAACCAATGCCAGTCTCTTAGAGCAGAAGTGATCTATATTCAAGGTGAAGAAGATTGGAATATATGAGTCCCTAAAATTTTAAAGAATAAAACAATTTGTGTCCTATGCAGACATCCCTCTTTGCAGCTTCCCTTGATATGAAAAGCTCCCTTGCTATAAACTCAGCTATTTCACTTCTACGCATCTCATATTCCTTAACCTCAGCCAGGATCCTCTGTCAAATATTGAGGCTCAAAAAATCAGCTACAAAACCCTCTACTTTGTCATCACGGAACTTTTTCAGATTGAAAATTAATGGTAACGTGTAAATAAATCTACTTGAAATCTTATAAAATGCAAATAACATGTACCATTTCTTGTTTGCTACTTCGTGCCATGTTTGTAAGTGTTCCAGACCAGTTTTTGCTACACCGTAGTTATTGTCACTAAAGAATGTTTTGTGTGGCACTGATGCAGTTCGTCTTCGTATAATACACGACATTGCATCAGGCACTGTTCTCCCAGATGCCCTAAAGCTGGGGTCCCCAGGCCCCAGGCCAAGTATCAGTCTGTGGTCTCTTAGGAACCTGGACACACAGCAGGAGGTGAGCAGTGGGCCAGCGAGCAAAGCTTCATCTGTATTTACAGCCTCTCCCCATTGCTCCCATCACCATAAGCTCTGCCTCCTGTCAGATCAGCGGCGGCATTAGATTCTCATAGGAGTGTGGACCCTACTGTAAACTGCGCACGCGAGGGATCTAGGTCGTGCTCCTTATGAGAATCTAATGCCTGATGATCTGAGGTGGAGCTGAGGTGGTGATGCTAGTGCAGGCGAACGGCTGCAAATACAGATTATCATTAGTAGAGAGGTTTGACTGCACAGTAAATGTGATGCACTTGAATCATCCCAGACCGCAGCCTCCCTTGCCCCGCCCCGCCAACCCCAGTTGGTGGAAAAATTGTCTTCCATGAAACCGGTCCCTGGTGCCAAAAAGGTTGGGGACCGCTGCCCTAAAGTGAACATTGTGATCTCTGGTTTTCTCTCTCAGGATGTCATTAATCTCTTGGGTCCTTTAAATTCAAAATATGGATTTGTATGCAGTAAGTCCCTACTTTGTGCCTGGGGAGAGGAGGAGGAGTACAGATCACCCCCCAGGGACAGTCTAGGAGTTTTGCACATTTCTACGTGTTATTTGCATCATACAGTTTTCAAGTACATTTTTTTATGTTTTAACATTAATTCCAAGTATGAATGAGTCCCACGATGGCAATTAAAGTGGAGGCTTTTTGCAGCTGATGCTTTTTAAGCCTCTACATTTGAGAGAGGCTGAGGAAGTCCAATTCTACTGGATCCATCACAGCTGTTGACTGGGACTCTGGCTGGTTTTTGTGCCAGACCCCGAACTGGGCACTGGGCTCACAGCAGGAACCTAGAATTCATGGTCCCTGCCTTCCTGGAGCTTTCGGCTTTGAAGGGAACAGCCCTTGAACGGGCGGTTCTTACAGCCCTGATAGGTGTGGTCCAACGCCTGCCTAAGGAAGTGCAGGTCCATAAACAAATCCCCTCAGTCTGATAAAACAGCACTTCTGAAGGCGCACAGGATGACGCACACTCCGGGTGACGCACGCACAGGGTGACGCGCGCACAGGATGACGCACGCACAGGGTGACGCACGCACAGGATGACGCACACTCCGGATGACGCACACACAGGGTGACGCACGCAGACAGGCCTCGGGGGACCCTCGTTCTGCAGCGCGTGAGCCGGGCGGACTCCGGGATAGTATTTTTCACTCCAGTCACTGTGGTGCTTGGCTGGACTGAGGGCTATGCCATATATTCGATGCCTGTTACAGAGTAAGGACCCAGTTCTGTGCCTTCCCTTCCCCTTTGCCTATGCAGGCATGAAATGACATTTTTCTTGTTTTCAGCACATCTTACCAGAATTCCTAAAATGCCCACCGTCAAGCCTGCACACCTTGTCTGACATCTTCTAGTTTGGAAAAAAATTGTGTTCAGTGGATTCTGCGTTTTGATGCTACTTTTATTTTGGAAACTAATTGCTGTTGGTCTTGGGATGCCATAGCAGGTGGTCCAGAAAAACCTGTCTATTGGAACATCAGCGCACACGTAGGCTTCTGCGATGCGTGTCTTTCCTTGGATACAATAAATGGGCATCCTGCCCTCGACTCAGACGTCTGCAGAGTTCTTACCATTCTTAGGCTCTGAGGTGTATTTCGGAGAGAGGTCTGGTCTCCTAAGCAGAAGTCCTAATGCTGTGATTCAAGCTGAAACCAGAAAGACAGGAGGATCTACAAACGGCCTGGTGTTTTCAGTCTGTCTGATCACAGACTCACAGACTGGCCACAGGAGGCCTCAGCCGCTCCCCTGCCCTGGGCTGACCCTGCTCCGCAGCCGGTGTAGCTCGCGGTTTGGGGGTCCCTGTCAGTTACCACTGTCTCTCCCATCTAGATTGTTTCAGAGCACCTGGTGCAGAATGGCGACCTCTCTTGGGGTGGATGGTACCCTTGGATACGTAATGGGGCAGGTCTTTTCTCAGGGCTTATACGCGCTCAGCCCAAGAACTCTATTCGCAGGAAAGGGATGACAGTTTATTGTGTCTGAGGAAACACACACACACACCCCGACCAGTAAACATTGCCAGTAGAAATTTGCACTCCTAACAGTGAAATTATTAAAATCCCCAATATAAATTCACCCTTTTTTCTCTCTGTCCTCCCAGTAGCAGGTGTTAGTTGCAGAAGGCAAGTTGGACATTATGGATGAGGCTTGGCGAAGCCCACAGAGGAAAGAGCTTGTTGCGGGGTCTGCAGGCCGTGGCTGGGGCTGCTCAGGGCCAGGTTGTGATGCTGAACAGGTTGAGCATGTCGTTTAGAGGTCACAGCCACAAGGCTGGGAGGTGTGACAGGCAGAGGGGAAGTCCTTGTGACTCTTGAGGACAGAGCCAAGGTCAGAGTGTGGGCCAGTCGGGCCACACTGCTGGGGTGGCTGTGATCTGAAGCTCTATCTGTCTTGGCATCTGGTGCTCTGGGTTGAGCAGAGCAGAGGCAGAGGCTCACGCGTGGGCTCGGGCCAGTGTCCGGGATCCCAGAGATGGAACTGGACAAGAGGAAAGGTGGAGAGGTCACGGCCTGGGTGCATGACAAATCCCGTCTCTCCTGTCTCTGCCTCATACTAGTGTGTGTCCTGTGCGAGTTACCCCGCCTCCCTGGCCCTCACGTTTCCTCTCCTGTGTGTCTCATGGAGCTCATGAGGATGAAAGGAAGCGACGTGTAAAATGCCGCAGGAGGACCCGTGAAGGGCAAGCTGTGTGCCATGCTTAGGTGGGAGTAGCCACCTCTGCAGGATTGTAAAACAGTACTTTGATATTTTTGCATTTGCCTTGCAGTACCATGTCCTGTCTGAACATCCTCTTCTCCCCAAAAGGTCAGCATGACCTTACAGTCTGGGACAGATTTGGCCTTGCTCTGTTTTGGTCTTTTTGTTACTTTTCGTACTGTGCTTTCCAAAACACATCACTCATCTTCTTGTCACTGGTTGAACAGACGCTGGACTCTTTGCAGCCTGTGGCAGACCACTCTGTCCATCCCCCTTTCCTGACTGACAGAAGCCTGGTTTGGTTAGGGATAGCAAAGTGCCCAGCTAAAACTCAATTTCCCAGGGTCCTTTAGAGCTACGGTGGCCCATGTGTGTCAGCAGAAGTCTGTTGGGTAGGACTCCTGGGAAAACTACTGTCTTCCTGGTGGAGAGGCCTTGTTCCTTTTATCCTTTGCCTTCCTCTGTCTTCTGGTCTGGAATGTGGACTACAGTCACCACCTTCCAAAAGGCAGAAGGAGCTTTGGTCTTGGAAGCCATTGAAAATATCATATGACATGGGAAGAACAGACCCTCCTGGGTTAAACCACTGTGATTGGGTTTCAGTTACATGTAGCCAGATGTGATTATTGACATGTGTGTTCTTCCCTGAAGTCGTACCGACATGAGTCGATTAACTTTTAAACCCGTTTCATGTGGCATTTTCAAAGGTGTCCAGGGCATATGCTCTCTCTTTTGCATATTTCCTTTCGGAATGACCCACTCTTTAGATTGACTTGGGCCTCATTTGGCCAAGATCCAGGAGGCTGTGCTCGTGCAGAGATTCTGCCTCTCGTGGTGAGGGGGAAGCCCCAGCTGGGGGTGCAGCCAGTGTCCCTGCCAGGACTGCCCCACCAGGGACAGACCAGCCCCGCAGGGTGTAGCATGGGGTGGGGCTCCCTCACTCAGAACTTTCCCATTCAGCTCTGAACCACTCACCTAGGTTTTCCTCGCCCTGACTTCGTCTCACTGCTCACTCCCCTTCTCCCCCACTTGCAATATCATTTCTCCCACCCAGCTCTGAGGTCCCCCTGGCTGATCCTCAGTTGTAAAGCTTCGCACTGCACGGAGTTAAATGCCCTTCTGAGTTTCACTTTGCCCTGGGAGCCAGCGACTCCGCTGCTGCCTTGGAAGTGGTGCTTGCAAAGGCTTATCCCAGCTCTGCATAGAGGTGTCAGATGCTTGGCAGGGTTTCGTCTAAGGCTCACTTTTAAAATTGCGCACTTAGCTTGAAGAAAGAAAGAAAGGAAAAGAAAAAAGAACAAAGAATATATATGTAGAAAAAATTAGCCGGGCATGGTGGCGCATGCCTGTAGTCCCAGCTACTCGGGAGGCTGGGGCAGTAGGATCACTTGAGCCCAGGAGTTGGAGGTTGCTGTGAGCTAGGCTAACGCCACGGCACTCACTCTAGCCAGGGCAACAGAGTGAGACTCTGTCTCAAAAAAAAAAAAAAAAAAAAAAAAAAAAAAAAAAAAAAAAAAAAAAAAAAAGAACAAAGAAAAGAAAAAAGAAAGAAGAAAGAAAGATCCATAGAGGAGTCGAGTTCACGCAGATAAATTAGTCATAGAACCCTAGTTTTATGAATGGTTTTATACATTGCCCTTCATTCATCTTTGCCACATTTCTTCCTTTCTTTATATCATGTGATACTTTATGAGACAATATGGCTCTAGGGTTTCTTCCTTTATATCACTAGTTTCCTTAATATAGGAGAATAAGAGAAGACGCACAATGTAATGGAAAGATCGTGAGCTTTGCATTTCAGTAAACCTGCATTAAAATCTCAGCTTGACTTCTGACTAGCCATGTGATCTTGATTCCTTAATATCTATAAGCTTCAGTTTTCTCATTAGTAAAATAGAAATTCTGGTGAAGATTAAATAGGATGTTAAATATTAAATACTAATTGCAGTCTTACTCTCTGCAGCTACCCACTCCTTTCTTTCTTTTCTTGTTCTCTGGTGGCAACAAATTTTAATCCTTTTAACTGATTCTTTGTTAAGTATCTTGATATTTCTAAATAATATATTTTGCTACTTCTTGATTTTTGAATTTTAGGTAATATTTATTAACTTCCTAATATATAGAAAATAAGGATTTTGTTCTGTTTCACATATCTCCCATTCTGCCCACATAGATACCCACATCTTGCCCTCCATCCTTTCAATATAGTTATTTATAGTTTTGGGGGGATTTTTTGTTTTTGAGACAGAGTTTCACTCTGTTGCCCTGGCTAGAGTGCAGTGGCATCATCACAGCTCACAGCAACCTCAAACTCCAGGGCTCAAGCGATCCTCCTGCCTCACACTCTCAAGTAGCTGGGACTACATGCACATACCACCACATCCAGCTAATTTTTTGTAGAGATGGGTCTTGTTGTTGTCCAGGCTGCTCTAGAACGCCTGGCCTCCCAAAGTGCTAGGAACACAGATGTGAGCCGCTGCACCTGGCCAGTTATTTATAGTTTTGATAGCTCAATTCAACGTATATGTCATTACAGTCATGTAAGCACTTTGACAGCTGCGCCATGTAGTCTACCACTGCTAGTTTTCCTTTGTTGTGAATAGGTTTTTGTTTTCCCAGAAATTAGTAGTTGCTTATTTTTTGTATGCATTTATCACTATCTGGTAGTCAAAACAAAATGGGAAAGTTATAAGTGCTAATAGTCATATTATCGGAAAGGAAGAGGCATGCCAGTTCTTCAGGGGAAAGGACTTTTTCTCCTTGACATTAAATTCTCAGAGTAAATTTTGTTGTGGAACCTCATGTAAATGATAGGGTGGACATAAATTTGTTAGCAAATGCCAAAGCCAATTCCACATGGCTATTTTCCGTAATAGTTTTGGGAAAAAGGCAAGATTATAATATTACAGTGCAACTCTGGGAAGGTGACTCCATTAGGGACCAAGCTAATGGGGTTAAAAATGTTTTGTGGTGAAGCTCAATCCAACAGTAGAACTTAGGCACCTGGAGGATTGGATGGATGGATAGCATGTCTCTTGATGACCAGCCTGTCTAAATAGCAGGACTGCTCTCATTCATTCAACCAGGAAGTATTGCTTGAGGCAGCCAGGCACTGGGCTGGGCTCTGGAGATTCTGTAGTAAACAAAACAGTTGTGGTCTTTGCCCTCAGGAGTTCATGGTCCTGTGTCCCGACCTGCGGGGTAGTCAATGCGGACCCTGGAGGAGGGAGTGGGAATTGGGAGAGGCAGGAGACACAAGAAATGGAGACAAGACAGGAGTCTGATCAAGTCTCGTTTATTGGCAGTAGGGCAGAGGCTTAAGTAAGGCAGAAAGAGGAGGTAACAGTAAAGGGGCGGTGCTTTCCGAGGCTCTGGCTTTCCAGCCAAAGGATTTCCATATAAGGAAACCCTCACGCGGCTTTCAAGGGCTATGTCATAATGGGTAAATGGAAACTTACAAGCTCTTTCGGGGGCTTTTGCAAATGCGCGGGCTTGGTTGGCCATTTTAGTTAAGCAGGCCGATCCACATGGCTCGCGGCCATCTTGGATAAGCAGCTGCCGGGCCTCATGGCTCCGGACAGTCCTGAAGCATGAATTGTTGGTGTGATGGATGCTCCAAAGGGAAAGTGCAGGATGGCCTGGGAGGGCATGCCACCTAATCCTGATTTTAAAAATGGACTAACAAAGTCTGCCACATTTATTATTCTGCTGATACAAATTCCCAGACTGCTTTAGGATCTATAGATGTCCCTAAGTCCCTTAATTTCCCTTCCCTGTAACGTTTTGAAGGCTTATTTCCTTTTTGCATTGACAAATAACTGTGGAAAAACCACGTAAGATCTCAGAATCAGTCTTTCTCAGGGTGTAAAATCAAATTCCATCAATGTGAAACATACCGAGGAAAACAGTGCCCAGACTGGACACTCCTGGTCCCGCTGTCGACACTGGGACAGGGCCCTGGATTCATGTGTTTGCTGCTGTGTCTGTGGAACGGATCACAAAAACTCAGGGGTCCACTGGTCTGATAGAACAGAAGGATGATGACTTTTCAAGGATGGAGACCTTTCTATCACTTCACATCCACTTCAAATCCACATTTACATGAAAGTTAGTTAGTAGCAGAAATCTCTTTCAAATCTATCCACAAAAGGTAAGAATTTATAAAGTGCACAATATCCTAGTGGGAAGTAGCAGAATTATAAATGTTCTATTCCTTTCTTTAAAATGATATAACAGTTTCTTATTATAAGACAGAGGGTTGCACTGGGTGATCGTTTTGAGTCCCCTTCCAGTTGTAAATCCTATGTTGCAGAATTTTTTTTTGAGGTGGGGTCTTGCTATGTTGCTCAGGCTGGAGAGCAGTGGCTATTCACCGGTGTGATCGTGTTGCACTGCAGCCTTGAACTCCTGGGCTCAAGCCATCCTCCCACCTCAGCCTCCCAAGTAGCTGGGGACTATAGGCACGCATCACCATGCCTGGCTGGTTAAAGAATATTAGATAAAGCCCTTTGGCAAGCTATGGTGTGTCTTTAAGCATTAAGTGGTACAAAGTCTGTATTTCCTGGGAGAAACCTTAATACCAGTACTCTTGGGAAGGATGTACATTTGTCAAATTTCACCTTTTATCTTTGCTACCTATAGATATTTATTCTAAAAGGAAGACCACGCAACTTTTTTAGATTAGAAGTCATTTATTAATTAAATCAAATAAAGAATTAGCCCTTGGCAATTTTTTTCAACTGGCTTTGGCAGCTCTCAACATTATTAAAATGTGACTTTGGTTACTAGAAGTACAGAATTAAATTGTAGTATATAATTTTATTATTTTCAAAAATATTAATAGAAGACTCTAATTATTTTCATTTTCTCTTAGTTTATATATTTTCCACAATGACTTTGAAAGTTCCCATTCACCAGGATTCAGAAAATCTGCCTAATTTGAAAGTAATAATAAGAAATTCTAAAAAGTATTGAAAATAGTGACAAATCTGTATTAAACTTGTGAAGACAGAAGAGTACCCCTCACCCCCATTGGGGGGAAACCCTATAAAACAGAAAGAAATCGGAATATATGTAGGGCAGAGACTAAAACAAAGTAAAGGTGAGATATTAACATCCACAGAAGTTTCCTTTGGTTTGGTAAGATAAACTGAAAGGATAGTTTAGGAATTTGGAAAAGAACAAGAAATAAATAGCTAATGTATGAAAAGATGCTCAACTTTACTCGTAAAGAGAGAAATGCAAGTTAAAACCACAATGAGACACCTTTTCATACCCACCAGATTAGCAAAAATTAAAAAGTCTGATAAGGGTGGTTATGGTTGTGGAGCAACCAGAACACTTCTATGACCAATGACGGGAACATAGGTTGGTGAAACCTCTTTGCTGAGGCTACTTATGTAGCCTCCGTGTCAATGGCGCCCCCTGCAGTTCTGTGGCAGCCTTGCCACCCCTGCGTGTAACAGGAGACATTCGATGTTTATAGGAGTGTTAACTTGTATTGTAAAAACACAAAACACAAACTAGAAATAATTCAAATAGCCATCAGCTATAGTTTGGAAAAATAGATTGCGGTATACGTATACAATAAAATACTACACAGCATTGAAAAAGCGAATGCTGCACAGATACAGGCAACGTCATGGAAGAACTTCAGGAACATTGTACTGAGCAAAAAGGCAAGTTGTAGAAAAATCGTACAGCGCAAATCCATTCACACAAAGTTCAGAAATGTAAAACGGAACAATATGTCGCTTAGGTTAAACGTTAAATTAAAATAAAGTTAAATTAGCTAGCTGAAAATGCCGAATTTCTGAAGGGCTCTAGCCCAGACCTGCTGAAACAGAATCTGCATTTTAACAAGACCCTCAGTTGACTCTTACACACACTAAATTCAGTCTTTGCCAAATAGGAAAAAAATTAAGTTAAATCCATGTTAAATTTTAGGTTAAAATTCAGTTCCAATTAAATTGAAAATTCTGTTAAAATTATGAAGAAAAGCAAAACTCAAGATGCTGGTTTCTAGGGGTAGGGACAGATGAGGAGGACTAGAGGGCTTTGAGGACAGCGATGATGTGCTCCTTCTGCAATGACAGGTGGGTGCGTGGGCATCCTTGTATCGGGAGTCTTTGTAACAGAAATACTTTACAAATATTCTTTTGTATCTATTCAAATTTAATACACACAGTTTTGCAAAGGAAAGAGTTTAGACTGAGGGTTGGGCCAACGTGGGAAAGTAGGGTCTGAGGTTGGCTGAGAAGGATGGGAAAGTGTGGTGTCTGTGGAGCAGAGGCCACCAGGGAGGAGTGACCCAGGTTGGTCAGCTGGTGTCAAGGGGGTGGGCAGGTGCCCGAGCTGCCTCCCCGCTTCCTGATAGTGACCTCAGGCCCTGAACTGGAGGACAGTACAGACAGTGCCAGCTCAGCCTCTGCATAGTTGCTTCTCATTCAGCCCCCGGTAGGGTTCTCAATTTACCCTGGGAGTATTGTCACTTGAAGTATAAACATAGATGTTAGGAGCCATAGGCTGCCAAAGAGATGGTTTAGCCCTGACCACTATTTTTATTTTTATTTTTATTTTTTTAGAGACAGGGTCTCTCTCTGCTGTCCAGGCTGGAGTGCAGTGGTGCAATCATAGCTCACTGCAGCCTCGAACTCCTGGGCTCAAGTGATCTTCCCACCTCAGCCTCCCACCTCAGCTTCCTGAGTAGCTGGGACTACAGGCGTGTACCACCATACCTGGCTACCTTTTTTCAACTTTTTGTAGAGATGGATTCTCTCTGTGTTGTCCCGGCTGGTATCAAACTCCTGGCCTCACGTGATCCTCCTGACTCGGCCTCCCAAAGTGCTGGGATTACAGGCATGAGCCCCCACGCCTGACCCTGAGCTTAAGTGACTTGCCCACTGGAGATTGGCAGAGCCGCGTAGGTGCAATTCCAGCATTCAGGTCCTTTTGTCTGTTCCATATTGTGCAGCCTAGAAATGGACTCAAGCTTGATAGAATTTCATGATTATAATAACCTCCTCAAAAAGGTGTTTATAAAAATTGCATGTGATCATTTGTAAAAAAATTTAAAAAATATAGGAGATTAGGAAGAAGAAAAAAATTTCCCATAATTTTAGTTCCTAAAATGTCCACCGTTAACATTTTAGTGCATTTCCTTGTAGTCTTTTTTAATGCATTTAAAAAAAATTGCTATTAGGTTAGATGCTAAGGATGTCAATGACACAGCTCACTCTCCTGATGTACATTTTCTCTCCTTTTACTATTATTTCATATGTTTTGTCATTTGAATATGTCATATGAAATATGTAGAAACTATCATTGCTAATGAGTCAACATTAGCAAGAATAAATGGGAAATGTTCATTTATTCCGGGAGAGTTTAGCAAAGATCAGATATTTTGGATCATTAATTCTCTTTTTTCTTACTGCTTGAAAATTAACCTACCTAGGAACACTTCATCAATAAACACTCTCATGGTAGTTATTTGTGATGAGTGCTGGAGAAACAGATGGGTAAGACAGATTTCTGGGAGATCCAGTCTTATGGGGGAGGTTCATGAAAACTATACTTATGTTCAGTTGTGTCCAGTAAAATAAAAAACTAAGTATTAATGGTTTCCTTGATCAGGGCTTGCTTCTGAAGGGCAGAGCTATTGACATTCTTACTTTGAGCAAAAGCCACAAAGTAGTTATCTTTTCCTAAGCCTTCAGTTTTTGTGGTAAGGTTCACTACAAACTTTAGCAGTGAAAAAAATTGTGGTAACTGGGTCGTTCTGACCTAGAACCAACCAAAATACTTCTAATTACTGCAGCAGACAATGATGAATCATATCCAAGGAAGCTTGGTGCCTTTTCAGTTATATGCATTCATAACCACACTCATTGTTTGGTAGCCAGTGAAACTTTTGCTCAAGCTTGTTTGGGTATGTGGGAAGAGAGACGTTTGCAGATCTTCCCAGCCATGAATGTGCCTATCAGTGGAAAGAGAGTCTTCATGTCACCAGGGCTTAAGCTCTATTATTGCAGGATTGTGGTTTGTTCATTTTCACCATGACGATACAGATAAAAGCTATCCTTTGTTGAGCACCTGGTCTGTGCGAGGCATTTTAAAAGGTACTTTATAGTCCTGATGTTATTTAAAGTCTTCTAACAACCTATAAGAAGTGTTATCATCCTCATTTTGCTGAGAAAACGGAGGCCCTGGGAAGTTAAGTCATCCACATACCCAGTATATACCAGGCATCAGTGGATATTTGTTGAGTGAATGCATAAATGAAGGCATGAATGACTCCAAACTAATGGAAGAGAAAGACAAGAGGAGAGACTCACCAATATGAGCCAAAGAGTTTGTGTCAAATGTTAAGAGGTTTCGTACCTACCAGTTATTCATTTTTGCAATTTTAAAGCCCCCAATTCAAGTAGAGATGGGGAGGGGAGGGGATTTCAATGTAGACAGATAACACAAGAGTGATGAGGGAATATGTTTACGACCAGCAAAGACATTCCTAGTCCTCAAAAAACAAAAAAGATAAATGGAAACATACTTTTTAAGTGGCAGCCACTGTGCTAAATGCTTCACTACATTATCTTATTTAATCCTCACGAAGCCAGCTTTGAAGTAAGCATTATTATCTCGACTATGGCTGAAGAAATGAGCTCAGAGAGAGTCGGGGAGCCTGCCCGAGGTCACACGGCTCCCACGTGGGTGAGGATAGGGCACGTGGAACCCTCCATGGCTTCCCTGAGACTCTGCTGCTTTCCCATAAACAAAAGCCAGGAATGAAAATTTCATTATTTATGTTTGGATTTTATTTTGCATTTGATAGAGGAAAAAAAATGGATGATATACAAATTTTTTACAATAGCAACAAAACCCCAAAACTGGTCTTACTCCAAGAAGAGATTCCAGCTCAGTCAGTTCATGGGGGGCGCCAAGCAGGCGATGAAAGTTTTGGGGTAGCCAGAAATCATGAACGAGGAGTGACTGATGGGAAATTAACTTGTGGGGACCATATTTTCCAAACCAGAACCTGCACACTATCATTAATGAGTCAACATTAACAAGAATAATGTGAGAAATGTTCATTTATTCCTGGAGAGTTTAACAAAGATCAGATATTTTGGATCATTAATTCTCTTTTTTTCTTCCTGCTTCAAAATTAACCTGCCTAGGAACACTTCACCATGCTCCCACCCCACCACACCAGAGATCAGAGGAACTCCTGAAATTTTTTTAACTTGTGTGCATATAGTCAGTTCTGCTATAACACGACATGTGTTCCTAAGAATCATTGCATAATGCAAGATTGTGCAATAAAAACCACAGGGTTTATGGAGAATATGGAGTTAAGGGCACAGCACTCAAAAACTGTATCGATGACACATTTTTTAAAAGGATAAAAACCTAATAAAAAGGGTAGCACAGTTTTAAACATGCTAAATGGTTAAGAAATACATAAATACAGTAGTAAATGTGAAGTGCAAAGAGAAATGAGATTTTGCTTGGGGAACTGGGGACGGGAGGGCTGCAGCTGGTGCATTACTGTGAAGTGGAGGAAGGACAGAGATCTGGAATCCTACAGAAATTCCTAACACCAGATGTGGATGGGCATGGCTCATCGCATGATCTGTGACTGGAGGAAGCTAGTAGGTGTTTGAGGCATGTGCGTGTGCGTGTGTGTGTTTTGTGCGTTCCTCGGCTGCTCAGTTCAGCTGGGTACCATTTTTTTGCGTTCACTTTTGTGTTTCTTGCAGAGGAAATCACTCCTAAACACACATAAAACTTGCAAGGTGTCCAAACTGTTCTGTAATATATCAACCTGTTGGTAAAATTTGCGGCTTCAAAACAAGCATCATAGCAGAACTGACTGTGTATGGGAACATCATAGAGTATCTAAAACTCTCCCTGACCCCGCGTGTCGCCGTGGGAAATGCATGGCTCGCATACCCACTCCCCCAGCCCCCTCAGCAGTAAAGCCGGATGAACTGCTCAGCT
>NW_012148596.1:1118441-1118648 GCF_000956105.1 Propithecus coquereli
TCTTTTAAAGGTGCTCTCAGGAAGGCTCAGGTACCGTGCTGAATTAATTCTCATACCATAATGTAAATTTCTGCTTCCCTTGGAATGCATTTGTAGAAGGAATGGACTTTTCATCTATTCCTCTCTGAGTTTCCAGTGCCTGGCACAGAGGATGACATTTAGTAAATAATAATAAATAAATAACAGATAAATAATGCATTTGTTGAT
>NW_012148596.1:1119125-1148392 GCF_000956105.1 Propithecus coquereli
CAGTTTGTCGCAATAAAGCTTTGTCTCCCTTTGTAAAGTGTTCTGGAAACCTCTCCGGGAAACATTTTGTAAAAGCCAAGGTGCATTTATTTGTTAATGGTGGTTATCATGATCCGTAGAACATTTTGTTGGATAGGTAGAGACTTTTCTGCTTTTTGAAGGTCATTGCCTCCAGCCTTTGTGGTCAGAAAAAAAACACAAAACAGAACGAAATCAAAAGCCAACGCATCTCAGTCTCAAAGGCTAGTGTTGGTTGCCTGTTTGGTGACTTATGTCCATGGCTGTCATGTTTAATGTGGAGAGGGTTTGGCCAGGGGGCGAATAGCATTTTATATGGAGTAGAAGAAAGGCATTTATGGCAAGTAGATATATTGGCATTGAGCAAGAATTTTAGCTCTAAATTTAGAAGGAAGATGCAAACCAAAACATTCGTACAGAGTTAACATTGGGGATGAGGTCTCTCCCCTCTTAAGGTACCTCCCATGTTATTTTCACACCAAAAGCCTATTTCGTCCATAATGGGAAAGCGTAGTCAGTTCAAAGCCATAGTAATTCAGACCTAAAGAAGGCAAATCTTCCTTTGCTAATTTTCTCATCATGATAATGACAATTTACATCAATTAAGAAAGTTAGTAAATTATAGCACAGATGAAATGAGCATTAAAAAAACTTTGAATTCTTTTACTTAGAGGCAACCACTGTAGACACTTTCTTTCAGTCTCTTTCACACATTTTATTTATTTACTTACAGGTGGAAAGCTTAGAATGGTAATAATTGTTACTACTATCCTGGCATGTATAGTAAGTATTATATATGTGCCAGGTGCCGTTCCACACATCCTATGAGTAGTAGTTCATTAAGTTCGTTCAACAACCCTAAGAAGCAGGTACTCTTATCCCATTTTTCAGGTTGGGGAGACCGAGGCACATAAAGGTTAAGTAACTTGCTCAAGGTTTAATATCTAGTAAGTCAGGATTCAAACCCAAGCCTGGGCCCAGAGCCCATCCTCTTAAAAACTCTGCTGCTTAAACTCTGTCTCTCCCTGCTTTTCTAAAAAATATAAATAATATATCATATTATGTAATATTTATATACATATGTTTGTACATATATAACAACATAAAATTATCTGCAGGGTCTATCTCTACACTATGTGTATCTTGCTGAGTGTTATATCCTAAGTATATCTGCATCACTTACGAACTCTCTGCACGCATAGCTTTCTTGCGTGTGGATATTGCAGACTGCATTAAGCATTCATTTCTTGGGTATTTCTGTAGTTTCCAGTTTCCCACTGTTATGAACAGTTCCCTGAGCAGAAGGTAGTGGGCACTCCATGCGCAGTGGCCTCCTCTCCAGCCCCCTCCTTCCTCCTCAGACCTGACTTTTGTCCCCAGGTGAGTGAATCTGTGGCCCTGGGGCTGCTTCTGAACTCCAGATCCTTGCTCAAGCAGAACCACCAGGGGGCGCTGGCCCTGCCCTGGCTGTGAAGCTGCGGGGAGGGGCGGGTCTCACCTGCCCTTTACACGGAGACGGTGCTCAGCCTGGGAAGGAACAGGTCTGCTGCGTGGGGCTTTTCCTCCTACCCCGTGGTGCCTGGTACTTTTGGGAACTGGGCCCAGAAACAGCTGGGAGCTCTCTTTGCTGACGTGGGCACCAACAAGAATAATTCATCTCTTTAGCCTTTGTCACGAAAGGTAGATGACTTTGGGAACCCCTGGGTCATATTGAAATCATCTTTTCAGGAAAGACCCTAGCAAGAAGATAAAAATCAAAGGTGTTTAGTACAAATGGAGTGGGCTCTCATTATTTCTCTTCTTTCTTCTCTCAGTTAGGATTTGATCAGGAGTCTTGGATTTGCAAGAGTCAGTTGCAACAGCAATGTCTGTACATCCCTGGACAAGCTCTGGACAAGAGCTGGCATTTTCTTGAAGATTTCCTTAGTGGCAGAAACTATTTAAATGAGAGAAGTTTAAGAACACGCATCCTGGGATTCTCAGGGGAGTTCTCACAGAACCTGTCGTATGTCAGTGCTATGCCCCTGGCCCTTGGGAGGCAAACCAGGCTGCCCGGCTGACCATCTCCTGTGGCAAAGCCCATGTTCTTCTCCTGACTCTTTGTTCTCTGCACAAGTATACGTGATTCCACTCCAAGTACAAAAACTTTCATGTTGTTTCAAAAGAGTCGGTTTAACTGCGGGTGATTAGATAGACGGATTGGTATGTACCTGTGTAGAGAGCACTCTGACCCAGAAAAACACTTCAGGGATAAGAAGACATGAAACTGTGGCATTTGCCATCTGCCCCTGCTGGGGCAGATGAAGCTCAACTTGGAAAGGCTACTGCTGGGAGCAGATACTGGCTCTGAAACCTTTACCCCAGCTGGTTTGGCTGCCTGTCCCCGCTGGGCAGGGGCCACGGAGGAGCCGCAGTGTCAGGCTGACCCGAGCTGCGCAGCAGGGCATTACACGCCCCACGCGTCCTCCTCCTGCAGCGCAGATCAAAGGCGCAGCCCAGAGGCGGGAGCTCTGCACACTTTCTGCCTTTGCTGGGCGTAGCCTGCTCTTGGCTTGTTGGTTTATGGGGTGCCTGAAACGACCAGCTTTTTGTAAGCCACAATGTGTCTGATTTGGGAGCAAGCACCCACTGTGGGAGTTGGAGAGGTCTGTCTTGGCTTTGTGCTTAGTATGAAGACAGCTCTGGCCTGTGTTAAGCAGAATAATGGCAAAGTATCAGCCTTCGATAAGGTGTGAGGGAGCAATAAACCGAGGGAAGTCCACTTCATGAATTAGTGTCCTTATTTTTATTGTTTGGAATGGTATCTAAAGGGGTTGCAAATGACTAGTTTTGCACAGAGTGGACACAAAAGCAGCAGTAGGTGTTCTTACGGATGGTAGGCTAAGGAGATTCAAAACATGTTTTGGATCCTGCCTGGTTGGTTCTGGTGAGAAGTTTTTCAGTAGTTTCTTCTTCTTGGAAACTCTTCACTGGCTTTATTCTGAAGGTCCTTCCCTCCCATTCAGTTCTTGCTGAAATTGGAGGGGACATAGCTGATTGCTTTGTGGTTCTATTCGAGAGCACTTAAAGACATCCTCCAAAGAAACTCTGACATTTTACGAACAGATGTCTGAGCAGGTCTGGGCTGAGCCGTGGCAGCAGGCCAGGCAGTCTCAGTTGGAGAGACAAGCAAATTGGACACTAGTCAACCTCTCAGCTGGGCTTTTCTTCCTTAAACAACACCTGTGGAGTTTATGAGTTCCTCTAGGGAAAATCGGAGAAATCTACATTAGAATGCCCCGTTTCCTGCCAGGGGGACTGTCAAAGGGTTTATAGGACACCATTCTGCAGTCTCAAAGCGTTTATTGCCATATCATATATGGGGGCCAACCGTTGCTGCATCACCGGAGTGCCACCCGGGCCGTTCCTCACACTGCTGGGAATGACAGAGTGATGTTGAGAACGCAGTCCTGAGAAGGCATTGCTTTTTTCTGTTTTTTGAAACTTTGGACTCACCAGAAATAAGTCACCATCTTTGTGTGTTGGCTGGGGAATTCTTCCAGTGAGAATTTGGCTGTAGGTAGAAGGAAGAGAAAGAAGCAGCGGTCAGGAGTGGCTGGAGTTTGGGGTGTTTTGGTGAGATTTGGGGTGGGGCCGTGCCCATCACATTCCCACGCGGCCCCAGTGGGCAGGGATTCTAGAGGAAGGATGTCTCCCAAAAGGAGATGGAGCCTCTGGTTGGAGGGTCCGAGGTGTGTTTCGGATGCGATTCGCAATGGAGGCCTCCGGGCAAACGAGAGGGAAGGGAGGCCCGGCAGGAAGCCAGGCGCGGGGGTGCTCTCTTGTGGACTGGACTCCAGGGCAGGGCCCTTCCTTCTCTGCCAGGGTTACTCCTCGAGGTCAGGGGACCAGACCACATGAGGCTTTGTGCATAAGGCGGCTCCATGGACTCTGGGAGTGAAATATTTCTGCCACATACCCAACTTAGATCATGTAAGCATTTAATTAAGGCAAAACCAGGACTCCAGCAGAGGAGAGTTCTCTTCTTCCCACAGGGCAGGCACAGAACAGGCCAGAAGTTGTCGATTTGTGGCTTGGGATAGCCCTGCTTGTCTGAACTTGGGTCCCAACACCCGAAGGCCCCCCTGGGAGCCTGGGGTGGCCTGGGTGGCGGTGAAGCGGGGTCTCCAGTAGCCATTCCCTTGCAGACCCACCATCCATGAGAAACGGTTCTAGGCTCGGAGGGGAACGGGGAGATGAGCGAGCTTCCTTACTGTGTCCTTACACAGACTGGCTCTGTGGCCTCAGGGAGAACAAACCAGAGCCCAGTGGAGGTGCCAGCGAATCCCTGTGTGGGGGGTGGGGGAGGGGCAGGAGAGAGAGCAGTTATTTTTGGTTTAAGTGTAAGCTGAAGAGAGAACAGGCACAAACGGGGCCCTCCGAGCAGCGGTGTGCTCACCGGGAAAGAATAAACGCGCACGTCTTGTACTTTGATGCTCGTAGGAAGGGCTTCCCTCTGACTTTGGCGCAGAGAACAAGAAGGTGAGTTTGGGTGCTACCTGGGGCGGAGGCAGGGAATTAGCTAAGAAGGTTTCTGGGATTGGAACAGGGGTGACATCTTGGAGGCCTAAGCTAAAACCTCAGGTGTTTATTTGGTGCACCTGCGGCTTTCAGTTCTGATCTGAGTGCTTTCAGGAACAGGACCACACTCTATTTCTTTATAATCCTCACTATAGCCTTCAACAGGTGGTCTTCCTCCCTCTCCTTTCAGAAGGTATTTTCTGGGGACCTGCCATGTCCCAGGTACTGTGGGATATAAAGAGGTAACCAGAGTAGTCCCTGCTGTCAAGGACCTTCACGTCCAGTCGGGGGGTGAGCGGGAGGGAGCGTGAGAGACCAGACGATACCTACTTGGAGAGACATGTTTCGATTGGCTCCTAAGGAAGCCTGAGGTTGATTTCCATTGGAGTATTATGAATAAAATGAAGATTAAGTGGATTAATCAAATTAAGTCAAGATTAATACTTAAATCTCCAGTTAGCATCTAGAAATTAGAATTATGAGCAGTTATTTCAATTTTAGGGAGGAAACTAGAACTTATTATAATCTATTTTATGCCAACCGTCCTACGTTTGTTATTTAGTCCTAACTACGACTCTGTAAGGTGGTTCTTATTATCCCCATTTTATAGATGAGGAAATGGAGGTTCAGAGAGGTTAGTTAACATACCCAAAGTCACAAAGCTTGAAAGAAACATAACCATGAATCGAACCCCTGGTGGTCTTACTTCAAAGTACATGGTTTTACCATAACAGCAGACATTATGAACACTTTTCAAGGCCCAAGTTTGAAAAATTTTTTGAAGTTGGTAAAGTTTCATGATACTGAGAGGTTTCTTATCTCATAACTTGAAGGAACCTGCAGGGCCCTCTCTGAGCACCCTGCTGGTTTTGACCTAACTGGACATTGATCTAACTGGATAAGAACTGAAGAGCGATGTGTTCCGAGCACATCCCGGGCCTCAGTGGCCATGTGCAGGGGTTGAACCAGTGAGGTGTGGCACCGGATGTTCTGGCGTCGGTGACTGTGAATTAACTGATCCCTCTGTGGGCACCGGGGAGGGGAGGACCCGGGTCTGAGGAGTGTGCAGCAGGCGGAGGTCACGGCTTTATCTTCTGAGCACAATGCTGAGTGTGCAGCACCCAGGAGTACCCAGAGCCGAGTGTTATCTCAGGAAGTGAGCTCCAGCCCCTTCCAGGAATTCGATCCCGGTTGTTGACAGATTGGCCTGTGGGTTGAGGCGGAGGTGCCCCATTGCTTGATTGATAAGAGACAAAGTGAAAGGAGCAGGGAAGGGAATTGGGGACCTAGATTTCAGCTGGACACACAACTCTAAGTTCCCCAGTAAGTGCTGGAGAGGCTTTGAGACAAATGAATTTTCTACCTCTTGGGCAAGCCTGTGGATAGTCTCTTCTTGAAAGAAAGAAAGGGAAAAAGTCACTTCGAGGAGGGGCCAAAACAAGAGTGTTTTTCTTTGAACGGGCTGGAGTTGGAAGTCTCCTGCTTTACTCCCCAGGGAAGGGCCGTGCTGCTAGCCGTGCGGGTGGACCTGAGTGGCGGGTGGCCCCGGCCGGGGAGCGAGGACGTTCTTGTGTGGCCATCCTCCTGCAGAAGCAGGGCCTGCTCGCTGCCTCTGCTGGGGACGTCTTCAGGCCACATTCTTAGAATGCTCTCGGTTTTCTTTGTCCGGCTAGAAATGTGTCTTTTACGGGGGGCTGAGGGCTAATTTTCTTGTCCTGGCAGCCCCCCTGCTGGTAAAGCACCATGAGGAAACAACCTACGGCAACCTTTCTTCCAACCAGAAGTTTTAGCGCAGCTGGGCAAGTGGACATCATTTAAACAAAAACAACTTTAAAAAACACTCCCTTTTCTAAAGTCACCAGCTTCATTGAAAGCAAAGATTCTCACACCGAGGGCCCTCATTGGGTATTCTAAAATTATCCCAAATGCGTGACCTTGGACAGTCACTTTAATGTCACCCACCACCGGTTTCCTGATGTGTGAAATTGAGAACGTTGATTCTTGTGTTTTAGGGCTGTGATGAGGATGACATAAAATTACAAGTGTAAACCAAGTGTCTGCACAGAGTGGCCCTGATAAATAGTAGCTATTGATTATTACTTAAAATGTTCTTGGGTTTTACGTTGCTAAAGAAAGTAAAAAACATGTGAAGACAGTACATGCTTTTCAATTTCATTCTCCACCTCTTCTTCTGCAAAATGCAGGCAATTCATCGGGCTGTCGGGAGAAGATTTCTTGGCACCTGGTAGATAGGAAACAAATATTGGTTTTCTTATTCTTCCATTCAAACTCTCAATACATAAAATATATATACACATTCATATATATAATATGTATACAGCACATTTGTTTATGGATTTATAAATTGCATGCATGGACTACAGCATATATATTATTTATATTATAAAACATACTGAAAATAATTGAAATGAATAGATGAAATAAATATAAACTGAAGTTTTGATATTATTTATGTGTTCACCTGGGATATAACACTGTCACATAACAAGTTCTATAATAGGGACCTTATAATCCTTGGCATGCGGTTCTGGGAGTAGAGGTAGAATCTTTTCTCTAAATAATTGCAGGATTTTCTTGGCTCCCAGAGTCATGAAGAGACCGCTCAGGCCAGGCGACGTCTTGTTTTTGGCATATGTGCTTAGTCTCTTCCAGCCGGCTTTCCAGTGCTGTCCTTCAGAAGTTTAGAGGAATGCCATCACCTTCTGCAAATTGAGGAGTGTCCCGTCACTACTAGAAAAGGCACTAGGAGGTAGTGGTAATACAGATTTATGACCCTGAAAATGAGGATGCCTGAGAATTTTAGATTCTGCTCGTTTAAATTTCCGAATGCTATTTTTCATAGAAGAGATTCTTTGGAGATCGGCTTTAATTCCAGAGCAGGCACTAGCTGTGTGTCTTCACACAGGTCCAACCTTTCCTGCCTTACTTTCTTATTTTCTTCATGTGTAAAATAGGGGTAAAAGTATGGAGAGAAATAACCACCAGGCAGGGTTGTTGCCAGGATTAAATTAGGTATAACAATTCTTGTGAAAATGCTTAACAGGATGTCCTTGCTGGGATGTTTGTTAGTCTGCGCTCTACCACGATCTTCAGTTGGCTTCTCCTGAGATTCCATACAGTGTCCATTTTCTATTGTTATGCCTGCATTTTGTGTATTTTTAAAATGTAGCCTTTCTTTTAAAATAAATGTGAATATGCACAGAGTCTAAAAAGGTTAACTATTATAAGCTTTAAAATTAAAAATGAAAAACTTATTTCCAGTCCAATTTCTGCTTCCTAGAGGCAACCATTTTTTAACTCTTTGCTTTTTCTTTTCTGGAATTTACCTCTTTATTTCCAAATAACAACTTGTACTGCAATTTCTTGTTTGTGTCTAGACTGTCTTTTCACTATTACTGTGGAATTGTCAGGTTTTAGTCTGAAAATGTGAGTTCTTGATGCACTCATGGCCAAAGAATGACCAGATACACCAAAGTAAGGTGAGCACGAAAATGAGGTTTATCGAGGAGAGAAAGATGGGATTATAGAGCAACAGCAAGATACAGGTTTACAGAGCATAATACATACGCCACAGATGATGACTGGACCCACTGTCGCACCAAAGGGAGAGCAGAAGGAAGGGCACAAAAGGGGAGGGGTTGTGGTCTGCATCTTGTTTTATAGTGCCTGGATTGGGACCTCCCTCCCATGGTTCAGAGGTCACCATGGTTTGATTGGCTTTGATTGGACAGTTGGGAGTCACATGACCTGAGCCTTAACTACGCATGCAGGTTGTTCTAGTTCAAGTTCCAGACTCTATGGTACCTATGCTGCTTGGCCCTTGCGCTAGAGAGTCCTCTGCATTCTTTTGCAGCTGGCACACTGCGTTCTGATTGGCAGATTCACAGGGTAACTTCCTCCTCCTCAGGTATGGCAACTGCTCGGGAGATTAGGGTGGGGCAGGACCAAGATGGGGGCAACAGCAGGACCAAGATGGGGGCAACAGCACCCACTTTCGTACCTAGGAGACCCAGAATCCCTTGTTATCTACCTAACAGAATATGAGAATTTAGCTTTCTTATGCCTCTTTCCTCCTACCCCAAGAACAGTCTCCTATGTACACACCCACATACATACATGTACACACATCTGCACACGTCTGCACATGCCCCATACCTTTCGCCATTCTTCCAAAATAGTTGTATCAAAACTTTGGTTGAATTAGCACTCACCATAGACTGACAGTGTGCTACAACTAAATTTTCAATTCTTGTACGTTTTATTTTTCCTGTAGCTATTATTGTCCTTTTTTTGTTTATTTAAATTTTCATGAACCTATCAATAATACATCCCCATATTCTGATAGAATGTGTAAAGCTCCTTTCAATATAATGAAACACATCAGATAATCAAATCTGTCACCTTGTTTTCTTCTTGGAGACATCGTTCCTGCAGCCTCTGTCCCCTGCTAACATGGATTCCCTCACTGTTGTCATCACCTGGCAGTCCCCTTTACCTCTTTCCTCTGTTGGATGCTCCAGTCCTGGGCCCCATGGCTTCACAATTGTTCATTTTTTTTTTTTTTTGAGACAGAGTCTCGCTGTGTCACCTGGGCTAGAGTGCTGTGGTGTCAGCCTCAAACTCCTGGGCTCAGACAACCCTCCTGCCTCAGCCTCCCAAGTAGCAGGGACTCCAGGCACGAGCCACCACACCCAGCTATTTTTTTCTACTTTTAGTTGCCTGGCTAATTTTTTTTGTTTTTAGTGGAGACGGGGTCTTGCTCTTGCTCAGGCTGCTCTCGAACTCCTGAGCTCAAGGGATCCTCCCGCCTCAGCCTCCCGGAGTGCTAGGATTACAGGCGGGAGCCACCTTGGCGGCCCACATTTGTTAGTGTACACCACTCTTCAGTAGCTTCCTGAGAAAGTGAACTTGAGAGATACGTTTTTTTGCGATCTTGCATTTCTGAAAATGGTTTTACTGTACTCTCACTTGTGATTGTTATTTTGGTGGGTATAGAATTACAGTAGGAAATAATTTCTCCTCAGAATTTTGAGGACATTACGTATTTCCCAGTGTCCAGTGTCACTGTTGAGAAATTCCAAAGTCATTCTGATTATTTTAAGCCCTCGAATGTAGCCTGTTTTTTCTCTCTGAGAGTTCTTAGGACCCTCTTTTTATCCTCGGTGTTCTAAAATTTCATGATGGTATGCTTTGATGTGTATCCTTTTTCCTTTATTGTGCTGGTCACTTGCTGGGTCCTTCAGATCTAGAAATTTATGTCTCTCATTTCTGGAGAATTTTCTACATCATTTCTTTGGGAATGTAAGTCTCTCTTTTTTCTTTGTTTTGTCTTCCTAGGGTTTTTCCTGGACTTCATGAATTAATTTTCAAATTTCCTTTTTTTCCCCCCACCCACCCTCAAGGAGTTTATTTTCAAAGATGGGACTAGACTAAAGACATTAAAAGGAAACATGGAAACGTTTTCTCTTTGTGGGTGTTGGTGTGTGTTAAATTTTTTCCCAGCTAATGCCTTAATTGCCCTTCTTCAAGAGGAATAAAAAAATGATTAAATATACAAATAATATGAGCCACATTAATGAAATGTTTCGGAGTAACTGTGGCCAAAAGTAGCAATTATTCTATTATTTTTGAAATAACATGACAGGAAAATGGCATTGCCAACTGCTGAAAAAATGTCATCTTAATATTATAGTTGTCCTATTATGCAATAACAAAATCATTCCATCCAGTTTTCTTCTTTTTTCTATTCTTTGTGTCTTTATCTTCAACTTTGCCTTCTAGCCCTTCTACTAAGGTTTAAATCTCTGCTATCATTTAAACAGTTTATAAGACTTCCTTCTTGTTTTCTGCATGTTTACTTTCTTATAGCATTCTGTTCTTGTCTGTGGATAGTTGTCCCTCTGGGGTATTAATTGTGGTGGATATGTTTCCTTTGTGGTTTGCGTTTGCTCTCTTTTATCTCCTTGTTTCTTTTAGTCTCTGACTTATATGTTAGAGGATTTTCTCAAAAGCCTTTGTGATGCCGGTGATCTTTGGATGTCTGCTTGTTTTTAAGTCAAGCACAGAAAGTTGCTTGAAAGTGCTATACGCATGGGCACAGCTGGGTGACTGGTGGGCCTCACACGTGGTGATTAGATGTGGATCTGTTACATTGGGAGCACCCCCAATTTTCAATATCTGCCCATCCTTAAGCCTGACTGCATCTTGGGGAAGCCAAGTGGGAGAAGAGGAATGGAGAAGGGGCGTTTTATCGTTCAGTGTGTAGACTTTGAGTCAGTTCTCTTGTTTTCAGACATGCATCTCATACCTGTTGTCAGCTGTGTTCCAGAATCCAGAGTCTTCGTGGCTTAATTTGTCCTGAGTAAATCCCCAGGCTTTGGCAGAGACGGAGAGGAGGCTGCTGTTGGGGGCGGGGGGTCCTCCCGTTGTTCAGCCCCATTTTCACCTCATTGCCTCGGGTTCCTAAGCCTTTTCTGGGATTTGCACTGACATAGGACTGTATTTGAAGCTGATTTGATGAAATAGATCCACACCTGATTACCTCCTGTGAGGCCCAGCAGTCAACCAGCTGCATCCCTGTGTACGGGATGTCCGAACAACTTTCTGTGCCTCACTCTTGAAGACAAGCAGATATCAAAGGTACAATTGAAACAGCGTCCGCTAGGCCTCCTGCCTTCAAGTCTTCCCTCCAGTTTTAGCCCCGACTGCTCTGTCTGATGGACCTGCCTGAAACATTACCTTTATCATTGTAAATCTCTAACTCTGCAGCTCCAGGGACTGTCTCTCAGCTATTAAAAACAACGTCTAATTTTTACCGTTAGGTTTGTTTTTGTTATTCTATTCTTGCAAACCATTTACAAATGAACTTATTTCTTCTTCTAGAGTGTATCTGTTCCCTTGGAGTCTTCATGCCTTCGTGCTCTCCTGTGCCTTTTTCAAATGCTATTCTCAGATTTTTGCCAGAATATCCTACTGGCCCATTTCAAGTACCAGCCCCATCGGCCACCCAAGTTCTCACTGAGTTTTCCACCTTCTTAAGTTGTAGCGCTTATGGACGGCAGTACTTTTTGTCACTTGTCATTGATGATACGAAATTCTTGTCTTTTCATGTGAATGTTCATATTTAGCCAGAAATTAATGATCGTGCACTGACTACTGGGTACATGGGAGGCACTTTCATACACGGCCTCTTTTACCATCTGTAAAGACCAATCAGCCCTTCTAAGTCACCCATTTCATAGATGAGAACACTGAGACCTAGCAGAAAGCACTTTGCTCGGGGTCGCACATGCTCTTTCCCGTCTGCTACTGCCAGGCTTTTGTGCATGAAGGTGAAGGTTGTGGTTTGCGGTTGTCTCTGCTCTGATGGGCACTGCTCAAATTCCGCAGTTGAAGCACGTCATGCATCAGTGTGGGGGGAGGGCGCGGGAGCTAGTTCGGGCCTTGCAGTGCAGGCAGTGGACACGCATGTCAGGGTATGGAAAGAGTCCTGAAAGCAGTTTGCACACTTGAATAGCTGCAGCAGGAGTCCAGCAGTGAGGCCACAGGCAGGGAGTGAGTGGTCAGGGCCAGGGCAGGGAAAGAAGGACCAGCACAAGGAGGCCTTTCCTGGGCGTTGGCTGTGTTTGTTCCATGAGGCATTTGGGAGGGTTTGAGCTTTGATGTTTGACCCTGAACTAGGCTCTTCTCTGGGTCTTTAGTTCCCCACTGGTCAAGTGCTGGTTTCTCACCACCCAGAGCCCAGAGAGCTCCAGGTGTGCCTCCACTGCAGGCCTGCCTGTCCCAAACCTTCCTCACCTAGCAGGTGTGGCTTTGAGGCCAGGCCCTGCCTCTAAGATAGAGCACTGCCGTGGTGTCTAGAAAGTTCCTATGCTATTTGGATGTGGTGCAATAGGGAATAACAAAAAGGGCCACAGCTTTTAATACTGTTTTTAGTGCATCTTCCTTGTCCTTATTTATCAGTATATGAGGTCTCTCTAGAAAGTGTCCAGCCATTGTTAATATACATATTCATATTATGTGGCTGGACACTTTCTGGACAGACCTCGTATACTTACTGGTGTGAGTTCACATGTGTCATTAGGTACAGAATTGTATCTATTTCCTCTGGCACTATTCACTTACAGAATTAAAACTCTGATGTTTGCTTAGGGCTATAAAATGAAATTTCCATTTTTTTGAGTGCAGAAACTCTTCTTTGCCGTGGTCTTTTTTGCTTCTGCCCCACTCCGCCTTCCTTCCCCCCCTCGCCCTGTTTCTTTTCTTTCAACAAGAATTCCTTTAGGTTATGAATATCTAACATTTGCATTTATCGTCTATAAAATGGGCTTCATTACACTGCTCCACGGCTGCCACACATGTTAAGTGGGGCACACGCCCAGCGCCGTGCACACGGTGGCGGGACAGTGGATATTAGTCTTGCTTCTTCCTCTTTACTGGGCCGTCGGCATTAGGCGCTGATGTGCCTTCACCGCTGGAGCCCTCTGGGCACCGATCAGCCGTCCGGTGAGCTGAATGGGACCTTGGGAAGGGTCTGGATGTCCCCACCATGTTCTCTCAGTCACAGGGCATGATCCTGCAGGGCTCTATGTAAAATGGGCCCGACTTAAAGCTGTTCTTGTGAGCCCGAAGCTCTTCAGACAGAGGTGCTGTAGAAATGGGAGGCAGATGTGATGTTATTAATTGGCGGTGGCTGTAAATACACCACCCGAGAGTGACGCTCGTGTACCCCGATGTGACCGCTAACGGCTCAGTTGTGTGTTGAAGTGTGCAACAGGCTGGAGGGGGGAAAGGCAGGTGAGAGGACCCCGAGGCCTCTCTGACTCCGCGCTGCCCTTTCTCTTTCAGGAGCACTTTCTTTTTGTTGGGGCTAATTACTGGAGCAATCCTCCCCACAGCTCATTTCCCCTGGCTGTAAGCAGAGGCTGACCAAGGGGCCCCGTGGTCAGGAGTTACTGCCACAAGCAGGAAGTGTTTAATGGTTTCCATTTACTTTTAGTTGGAAGAGGAAAGGCTGAGCCTTCCTTACAATAGGGGCAGAAAAGTCAACATGACCGCAGCATACCTTCAGGAGGGAAACCAGAGCTCCTGAGGGCGCCAAGGGTAACATCTTGAACGTGCTCTGCCACCAACAGAACAAGGACGAGGAGAATTTATTACATATGCCTTGAGTCGAACTGATGTGCGAGATTTTGCCTGGCTGGCGAGGCCAGTCGCTCACCAGTGTGTGTGCGGTCGCTGCAGATGAAGGCAGGAAATCACTGTCCCATGGTTCTTTCAGTGTGGGCAGCTTGTGCTATTTTGTAAGTTAAATGCTACTTTAAAAATTAACAGTATAGTAGACAAGAAACACACAAGGACATAGAATAATTGAATAATCTAATCTATCTCCTTTCATCCCTTGAAGAGATCCTCTTTTCTCATATCTATAAAAATCCAGCAGGTATATGGCAAAAAGAAACCCGTAACAAGTTTAAAAAGTAGAGTTTCTAAAGACCACAGCCTTGATTATAAACCAATAAAAGTTAGAAATAAATGCTGTGAGGCTGACCCCATCCCTTGCCCAAGCCTTGACTATTTAGAATTAAACACACACTCCAAGATAATTATTGGATCAAAGAGAGAATCAACCAGCCTGAGCAAAAGCGAGACCCCATCTCCACTAAAAATAGAAAAATTAGCTGGGCATGGTGGCACGTGCCTATAGTCCCAGCTACTCAGGAGGCTGAGGCAGGAGGATCGCTTGAGCCCAGCAGTTTGAGGTTGCAGTGAGCTATGATGACACCACTGCACTCTACCCAGGTGACAGAACGAGACTCTGTATTAAAAAACAAAAAGAAAGAATCAGGCCGGGCGCGGTGGCTCACGCCTGTAATCCTAGCTCTCTGGGAGGCCGAGGCGGGCGGATTGTTTGAGCTCAGGAGTTCGAAACCAGCCTGAGCAAGAGCGAGACCCCGTCTCTACTAAAAATAGAAAGAAATTAATTGGACAACTAAAAATATATAGAAAATATTAGCCGGGCATGGTGGCGCATGCCTGTAGTCCCAGCTACTCGGGAGGCTGAGGCAGGAGGATCGCTTGAGCCCAGGAGTTTGAGGTTGCTGTGAGCTAGGATGACGCCATGGCACTCTAGCCCGGGCAACACAGTGAGACTCTGTCTCAAAAAAAAAAAAACAACAAAAAGAAAGAATCAAAAGAGAGATTGTAAACTGTCTAGAAAGGAATGAAAAGGAGAACCCTTTATACCAAATCTATGTACCATAGCAAAAGAGGCACCCAGAAAACAATGAGTAGCCTTCAGTGTCTTCATTGGTAAAGAAGATGAAAAATAAAGATGATAATAAAGTAATTAGTTTAAAAAGTTTGGAAAATGTATTAAACCAAATTAAACAAATTAAACCAAAAGGAAATAGAAAGAGAAAGAGATGAACAAAGAGCTGAATTTAATGAAATGGAAAATAAACAGAAAACATTAGGGATGTATATCCATTTAAATGCCTGTTCTTGGGAAGGACCAAAGATAGAAATCTAACCACATGTCTGATCAGAGAAACGTCTGAGCGAATATTAGCATTTTCATTCAGTGGAATATTATGCAGCCATTAAAATTGTTTTAAAAGCATTTGTAAGAGGGTTGAGTGAAATGCTCATGTCAAGTGAAAAGAAGATGTATTATAGAACGACCCTAATTCTGTGACTTTAATCTCCCATCCCTTCTGCCCCCAAGTTCTGGAGAGAATGAAGTCTATAAAGAAAGTCCATAGAGAATACATCAAAATAGTACCGTAGAGTGAAGTATTGACTCATACTACAACA
Organism: Propithecus coquereli; assembly: GCF_000956105.1. NCBI lineage: Eukaryota > Metazoa > Chordata > Mammalia > Primates > Indriidae > Propithecus > Propithecus coquereli. Next base: position 1,134,540 of record NW_012148596.1, read on the forward strand.
CAGGTGAATCTTGGAAACATTGTGCTAAGTCAAAAGTGCCTGCCACCAAAGACCTTAGAATGAATGATTCTATTTACATGGAATGTCCAGAATAGATAATAGAGACAGAAAACAAATTAGTCGTTGCCTCCAGCCGTGGGGAGTGATGGCTATGGGTTTCTTTTGGGGGTGATGAAAATGTTCCAAGATTGACTGTACGAAGATTGCACAACACTGTGAACATACTGAAGACCACTGAGTTGTATACTGTCAGTGGTGTGGTATGTGAATTATATACCAACTAAGCTGCTCTGGAAAAAAAATCACAGTGGTTATCTTAGGGGATAGATGTATCGGTGATCGTCCTCTTGCTTTCCCATCCTCTTCCGTAATTTCCACGTTTCCAGGTGTTCTGGATGTAATTCTGCAGTACTTGTATAGTGGACTAAAAATTATTTTAAAGGAAGAATGCTAATAGCCTTTTACCAGAAAAGGCAGTGATGAAAAATCTGCCAGCTTAGCTCCTGGGAAGGTGAGGGAGGCCGACTCCTGTGATCCTAAAATCTGGGGACGGCTGTGGTGGGTTGCTCAGTCGCCATCACATACATGAAGTGTCGAAGGGCCATTGGTCTGCAGGCCATGGAAAACAAAACGTCATTTGTCTGGGATCCCTCAGGGGCAGGGCATATCTCTGGGGAGGGAAAAACCTGGGGAAGGCTAAGAGGCAGTTTCTAGTGCAATATGCTGAAAGGTGTTTAGCTGATGCTAAATTGGAGAAAGCTGTTACTTATATAACTTCCTGTAATTGCCCAGCAGTAGCTGCAGCTGAGGACAGCCGCCCTCTCCCGGTCTTTGCTGAGCGGAGGCTGCACGGCCCTTCCTCCTTGCAGCTGTTTTTGCTTCTACTTTGAGCTTCGTGCGTGGAGTCAGACTTTTCCACCCCAACTGAAATGCCATTTTAGAAAGAAGACTCCATCCTCCTTTCTGAAGATGGGCAATTCTTACGCTGGACAGCTGAAGACAACTCGGTTTGAAGAGGTCTTGCACAACTCGATCGAGGCCTCCCTGCGCTCCAACAACCTGGTGCCCAGGCCCATCTTCTCCCAGCTGTACCTGGAAGCCGAGCAGCACCTTTCCTCTCTGGAAGGTAGGAGATGCGCATTTCTTCCCTGTGTGTATTTCTTGTATTGTGTGCAGTTTAATGTGAGCAGCAGAACTTGAAACTCTGCTCTTGTGTGTAGAAAACGAGTCTAGCAGAAAAGAATTCTAGAAAAAGAAAGTTGCACATAGGTTCTTACTTGGCTAAAATTAAAATATGTTTCAGCCATAAAGTTGCAAGGGATAAAATTAGCAGGAGAAAGGAAGAGGGCAAATTGCTCTGAACTGATTGTTACATGTACTCTTATTAGAAAGTTTGACAGTTTCACTTGGATAAGCAAGAAATTTTAACATGCTTTTGGCCCTCAGCTATATGTATTTTCTCTGTCCTGTGATTCACAGCCATGTCTTTGCCAAGTAGTCAAGGCAGTTTCTCTTCGTAATAGCAGGTATAAGGGCCCTCCAGGAACTTCTAAAAACCAAGAGCAAACCCTTATGAATTGCACATGTGCCAACGATAAACAAGTTATCTTCAGGCATGGGGACTCACTTTAGGGTTTACTTAATTATCCAGAGAATAAAATGGTTGTGTTTTTTATAGCCGTGTATTGTCATGTCAAAAGTTACCCCTTGGCAATCCATAGTATGAGACAGCTACTGTTATGGAAGTTCATTTTTAAGTTTATGTCTTTTCACTGAAGTTATCTGCAGACTTAGCTACTGAAGTGAAAAGAGGCTATGGTTTAACATAAAAATTAGTCAACTAAAATTAAACAAGAAAGCATTCAGTGTGCCAGGGCTCGTGCTGGGATGATCTTGCGTGTGTGGGGATGGTAGGCTGGAGTGAGTAGAAGAACATAAAGAAAAACGAGTCACGGAGGTGCTTGTCGTCGAGGGGCTTTGTGTTGAGCTTGTGCGATATCTGATAGTTCCTTATTCTAGCAGGGAGGCATTCCTGTGTAACTGTTTAAAATGTCCTTACGAAATTAACCTTGCAGATGTCTCCCCTAAAGACCTGTATCTGAGCCTGAGAGAAACCAGATTGTGGGCAAAACCATGAATTAGGAAAACCAGTAAGTCTCTGGTATTCACTTTGAAAGCGAATGTTTTCTGTCATAGAAAACATTACTGTGACATTGTGGGGAGTTGAGAAATAACTGGAGAGCCTTTTATAGACTGTGTTTTTGGCCAGTTGAAAGACTTTCGTAGAATATGTATTTTGTGGTCATCCTTAACTTCTTATAGTATTGAAAAGCTTTGTTGCTAATGATAAATTAATAATAGTAACAATGATAATTTAGTGCATTTGAATGGTACCTTAAAATCTGCAAAGTGCTTTTTCACCTCCACAAGCCAAAGTAATTGAATCCCATGATTTGGGAAGATGCAAGACTGGTTTGCTGGAAGTTTAGTAGGAGTGACTGAGCAGCAGTTGCATCCTAGCTTTGGCGGCTCTGAGACGAAAAGGAAGCAGACGAGGGGCTGAGTGGACTCGGGCTGCCCGCCTGGGGAGAGGGAGAAGTAGAAAGACCTGTGAGGATTCCTAATCATCGTGTCCTCCTGTTTGAAGACTTGATAGGCCGCCTCCAGCACACCTCTCTTTGGGAGGCTGTCTCTAGCCTTCCGAATGCTCAGGATGCTCTTATCTGCTGCTGGACGTGGTGGCACTTTCCAGGGACAGCTCTGAGGCTTAGACTCTTCGTTCCTTTGGTGTTGAGTGTGCAAGGTTCCCTGCCAGCCGTCAGCAGGCTTGTTCAGCCTTCACGTTGGTCTGAAAACCGAACGAGCCCGCTCTGTGATTTTCCCATTTGTCCAGCAAACAGAAATCCCCTGAGATTTTGGTTTTCTAGTGCAGGCAAACAAGGGGGCTTAGGGGGTTGGTGGGAAGGGAGTGATTCTTTTTGGTTTGCTAAATGTCACCATAAAGCAAGCACTCAGCTCGAGCCCCTGTTTCTGCATTGTAAAACTTGATGCAGACGGGCTTGTCTAGGCCGTATCTTGTTTTGTCTGTCTGTCAGGGTCTCTTATCTTATTTCTTGCCTTCCTCAGACAATAACATGAAAGATGATTTTTATGACCAGGGTGCTAGTATACTAAACACCCCTGGATCTGTTAACATTTTATGTATTTGTGAGGGTGATTTAGCAGGGGTCTTCTTCCTTTGTTCTTTGAATTAGAGTTCCTACCTGCCACCTCCTTCTAGGCGAAAAACCTTTTACACATGGTGGATTTTTTTTTTTTCCTTAAAAAAAAAACAAAAAAAAAAAAAACAACCCAACAATTGGGGATAAGTGTTTATCAATTAAACGGGACACAGGTAAATTCCTGTAATCCCACCCACTCAGAATGTCATGGAGTTTCTTCTCCAGGAAAGAAAGCAAAATTGAATGCGAGCATTAAAATGCATAGCCTCATGCCGCACGGAGTCGAGTGGCTCTGGTTCCTGAGTTTTATTATTACGGCTCTCCGCTCCCAGCGCAGTTGGTTTTGTCTAATGCCGTTTTACAGCTCTCATCCTGCCAGGGGGGCTGGGTAAACACGCGGGTTTAGTCTGCTCGGGCTGAGCCCCATCAAAGGCCCAGGGACGGCTGATGCAGACCTTTGACCTTTAATCCCGATTTCTCACTGACTGGATGTGGGGCCCTTTCTCTGACTTTCTGAGGCCCGAGACCCTCCTCTTTCATTCTTTCTGAGAGTCTGAATTCCTGTTCTTGTTGCTTTGGCAGAATAATGTGCAGACATTCTTGCGTGCACCCTCAGCTCTGAAGGCCTGGGCTTTGGGGGCTGCATGTTTCATTTCTCTGGGATTTTCTTTTTCCACTCTGATTGTTGGTATCTGTGCCTTCCCCTTCTGAGTCTCTGGAGTCCTGGCTCCGAGAGGAGAGAGCGGAGATCTCACAGTTTTCTGTGCCACCCAGGCAGGCTCTGCGCTGCGTTGCTGGTGCCTTGGGTCGCCTGTTTTTACCTTCTGCTAAAACTACGCCATGCCTGCATTTAATGGCAGGAAGAAAGCCTCGGAAGGAGGCTCAAGAATTCTGCCCCCTCCCTTGGGTAATCTTTTTACGGTCTTCCTACCAAGTCTGTGTCCTCTAGGCCCAGGGAGACCCAGATATCAGGGATCCTCCCTTCGCTTCCTGCTGTGACCTCCCAAAGTCACAATCCCCACCTGCTGGAAATGCTCCGTGTCCTCGGCCTCTTGGCCCACAGGCAGCTTTACAGTGGCAGCCCTGTGAGGTTCCGTTCCCAGTACTCTGAACTGTTTAAATCACATTGGGAACTTGCTGTGCCGTTCCGAGAGCCATATTGCCCCAAATAGAGTATCACAACCCCCAGTGACTTTACAGTTCTTCTGGATGTACCACCTCTTTTTAAAGGTGCAGGAACAGATGCACAGAGAGGTTACGGAACTTTCCTGCGGCCACATAGGCAGCAGCCGGCGCAAGTACTGAACCTTGAGTTCCCTGATTCCCTGTCCAGTCTCTTTCTACTGCATGTGATTTCACCATGAACCCAGAACCACTTAGCCCACTGGAGAGAGGAGGGTGTTAGAACCTAGAGAGGAGAGTTTGAGACATAACAAAGAAAGCAGCACTGAAAGGAGACAGAAACAAAAAATGCAGAAGGGACTGTATTCTAGCTCAGTGCATTTAAGGATGTTCATAATGAACTTGTTCCCTGAAGACATCTGTATGCTATTTATTAAATGACATTTAAAGATAGACAAGTTGAAAAGGACTTTTACCCAAAATGTCCTAAGTTAAAAGAAGTTGGCAGGACTGAACTTCAGTAGTTCTGGAATCTGCTTTCTCCAGCAGTGCTGGGCCGTGTAGCAGGCCCCTGCTCAGAGCAGTTGGGCACCCAGCACGCAGTCATGCTTAGACAGCTCCCCTGCTGGGGCACAGCGCCTGGGGTACAGGGTGAGCATCTGCCTTGCAGGTCTCTGGGAGACGACAAGAAACTCATTTCACTGCAGCGACAGAGCACGTGCCCAGGGAGGGCAGGTTTATACAGTCAGCTCAGGGCTCCCATGACCAGTTCCATGTTTGCCATTCCTCCTGAAAGATTATTTCACTTAAAAAAGTTTTCTAAAGCTGTAAGACATTTGTGTAAGACAAATGTGGGTGTGTTTGTATTTCTGGTAATAGATGCGTGCATTCTTCCCTCGGGGAGAAAGAGTAACTTACAGTTCAGCAGCTCCCTTGCTATGTAAAGGTAGTTAGTGCTACTTACACTTTGTCTCCTGAACTCAGCAGTGCAGTTTAGTGGCGAGAGCATCAGCTTGGGCACGAGACACAGCTGGGAACATGCAGGCTGTGCTACTTAGCAGGTAGCTGAAGAGCTGTGGCCAGTCCCTGGATGTCTCTGAGCCTCAGTTTCCTTATTTGTAAAATGGTCTCCGTGTTACACCCTGAGACCTCCCCCACAAATGCTTTTGCAATGCTTACTGTGCACAGGCATTGTGCTCAGTCGTTATCACCCACTTCTACGCGTATTAACCCCCTAGAATGCGTGCAGCTGTGGCGGGTGGAAGAGAAGTGACCCTGAATTTGAAGTCAGGAGGCCAGGCCCGGGCTGGAGTCTGTTTGCCATGTGACCCCGGGAAAGTCACCCATCCTGAGTGGGCCTCAGCTTTTCCCTCCAGTAAGGAAGGATGAGAATGCTTGGCTGACGGTGCGTTTGTACGGACTAGTTACTCGCTAGCTAGGACTCGCTGAGCGCGTGTTAACCGAGTGGGACTCGTTCTGCATTAGTCCCGTAGTGCTGTGCCTTGCTGAGCGCGAGGACCCGGGTGGGAGGAAAGGCCCCCACGGGAACTCCAGGGGCTGGACGGCACGGCCTTGCTCATCGCTCTCCCTCCCCACTTCTAGGTGGTAGCCGAGTGGACAATGAGGAAGAGGAAGAAGAAGGAGAAGGAGGGCTGGAGCCAAACAGTCTCCCAAATCCTTACCAGCTGCACCCTCCCCCTGAAGGATGCTGCACCACAGATGGTGAGGCTGCCAGGCCGCCGCCGGGCACCGCCCAGGCCTGTGGCTGTGTGCTGCCGGGGTCCTCTTTTCCCATCCTGTGTCCCTGAGCTGTGAGCGGTGCCTGTGGGCTGCGGCTTGCCCACCCGGACCAGCAGCTCTGGAGACACCGTGCCGTAGATGCTAAGGCAGGGTCCCAGCCTCTGCCACTGCTTGGACAGCCTCAACGCATGAGTGGCTTGGGAGACAAAAATCCATTTTTCCGTGTTGGTTGTTTGAAAACTAGAATATGTTTTCCTTACTCAGGCCTGCTTGCACAGCGCATTTAACTTAGAATTGATTAGGAGGAATAATCTCTCACATTTATCAGCATTTTACTGTTGAACAAGCAGATGCACGTTAACCCTGTGAAATCAGTCATGTTATTCCTGTTGAGAAGCCGGATGGGTGGCAGGTTAGTCCCATGCTGAGGGCTTGTGCTCTGCGTTCAGGCTGGTGTGGTCCCTGCTCCTGCCACCCCTGGCCAACAGCCTCTCTGACTGTTAGTAAGTTCATCTGTCCTGACAGATGTACCCGTCAGGGGGTGGCACTAGTTAGTTATTTAAAATAACTAGTTATTATAAAGCAGTAATTAACTAAAGTAAGTATTGAGCCCTGCTCTGGAAATATGGAAATAAATGGTATGAGAGCTCCCAGTTTGATGGGGAGCTAAGTAGGGAAGCGGATACTTTGCACACAACGTGAAGAGTGCTGGGGTGGGGCAAGCAGGGGTGCCTGGGAGCAGAGGACAGGCTCCTAGCTCAGGTAGAGAGTTTGGGAAGGCTTCCTGGAGGAGGCAGTCCTTTATCTGGGTTTTGGAGTATTAGCTGGAGTTAGCCGGGAGACTGCAATGGCACTGGGGGAAGCTGGGGAGTCCCAGACAGAGGGAACAGCATGTGCAAAGGCTTAGAAAGGGGAGACTATAGCCATCTGGGGAACTGCCAGCAGTTACTTTAGGTAAGGGCCTGAGGCATGGTGAGGCTGGGCTTGGAGGTTTATGGAGGCCCCATGTACCCTCCCTGGAGGCCTGGACTTGATCTTGAGTCTAGTGGCCTGCAAGGGAGGGACTCAGCCCTTGCTGGGCTGCTCTACCAGGCAAAGGGAAGTCAGTACAGTGGCTCTTCATGGGGTAGGACTTCTAGTGTCTGAGTGTTAAAAAGGCCACTGAATTAAATGATAGGAAGTGAACTCTCCAGGGGTCATTACAGTGATTTTCGCAGAATTTCCTAATAAATGCAGTAGATACTATGACTCCACAGGCCTGTCTTCCTCCAGCTTGTCAGAAGGCGGCGGTCACGCTGGGCTGGGAAGGTCCTGGGTCATGGAGTTGGGGGATCTGCTGGGTGCCTGTCCTGGACCTGAGGGAGCTGGCCTACCTTCCCCAAGTTGATAGGAACACCCTGCTGTCTTGGTCTCAGTCTGTAGCTGGAGGGAGCGCAGGAGATGGGGCTGGGACACCCTCCCCTGGAGCGAGACCCTGGAAAGGGCTTATCCAAATAAATCTCAACTGTTTCCCTCTTCTTCCTTTGGCCCCAGATATTTGTAGAAATTTATTTTTTTGAATAGGAAGTATACTTAAAAGTGCTAAAACACAAAAGGTTCGAAAGGGCATAGAGTGACAGTCTCTCTGCGCTCTCAGCCTTCTCCATGTCCTGTCCTCCTGTTCCCCGCATAGAGGACACCACCGTTACCAGATTCTCACCCCTTGTTCTTGACATTGGCCTATTTCTCATCCATGTAAAATGCAGCGTGTAAAAAATACCAAATTACCCTCTGTGCCTTATGAATTCATCTTTATACATTATAATTTGTCATCATTTGCCTTAAGCCTTTTTCCTGCTGAGCTTCATTTGCACGTGAATGTGTATTGTACGGTGGCACCAGTAGACAAATGATTAACGTGTGGTCGGTCGTGAATGACCATGATTATAGTTTTAGCTCTCCGAATTAATTTTGAGGCCAGCCACACCCAGAAGTAAGTGTTGCTCCTGACTTTGCCCCTGCAACCCCTGGCTCCGGGAAGCCCTGGGCGGCGTGCGAGCCCTGTCTACCTTCCTAGGGTTCTGCCAGGCCGGGAAGGACCTGCGCCTCGTCTCCATCTCCAACGAGCCCATCGACGTCCCTGCCGGCTTCCTCCTCGTGGGGGCCAAGTCCCCCAGCCTGCCAGATCATCTCCTGGTGTGCGCTGTCGACAAGAGGTTCTTGCCAGATGACAATGGCCACAATGCTCTTCTTGGTAAGTTCCTCTTTTGCCTTTCTCTGTGGCTCTTCTCTGCATGTGGGTGGGTAGGGACAAGGGAGGACATAGCTGCTGGTGGTGGCAGCAGAGAGGCCACCTTTGGGACCCCTTCGTCCGCACGGCACGCAGCGCAGTTAGTCTTTTGGTAGGCCATTTCTTTGTGGAATGGGGTGCAAATGAGATTTATTTTAAAATGTGGCTGCCTCTGTAGAAAGCCCATCATTTACTATTATATTTTTCATACATTTATTCCTCAAACCTTCCTAAGTGCCCACCTGTGTCAGGAAGGGGCTACAAACCCTGTCCCAGACACTCAGAAACCAGCTGACATGAGGCAGAGGAGAGAGAATAGGCCCGTTCTTGGCTCCAGAACGTTCCTGTCCTGGATAACTGTGGGCGCCCACTGTCTGTGGCTTACCACTCACCTCTCAAGAGGCGGTCATTATTACCCCGGTTTTACAGGTGGGCTGGGACCTGTTGCAAACTTGCCCAGGGGCACACTAGTGAAGAAGACAGAGCCAGGTCCAAACTGCAGTCTTCTTGGCTCCAGTTCTACCCTTCACCACACCACGTGATCTTGACCATGTCATGGTCGGGGTCGGGGGCTGAGGCTTTCCCTTCCAGCTACCGGCACCACCAGCTTTTGATCTTTCAAAGCAGCGCAGCCCACTGAGGCCCGACTTCAGCACAGAGTTGAGGCCAACGTTGCCAAGCTTGGCTTCCATTTGCTCAGGTGACGTTATCGAGCTCCTCCTACGTGCCGGGCCCCACTCAGCACACTCCCCCTGTTGTGGAGCAAAATCTGGGGAGACCGAGGTTTGGATGAAGAGCCCAGAGATCTGGGTCCCAGCCCTGCATCTGACCGCAGGCCTCTGTGTGGCCCCAGGCTGCTGTGTCCTCATCGGTGAAGGGGGAGGTGATTTCCACATGTGGCCCAGCAGCTTGTTTCTGTCTAGTGACTTTGGGTCTGGTCCCTTCACCTGGCCTGGGATTTTCTCTGGAATGATTTTCTCTGGTAATGATTTATTTCGGATGTAGCCTCAGGAACAATCTTCATGGTAGAAGTGAGTTTGATTGTGAGAATTTATGGGAAAAACTTCTAGGTTAAACCCCATGATTTCTTCCATATTTCCCACGTGTACCAACATTTAAGCCTCCAGCTTTGTGCGTGACATAGCCCTAAAACCTGGGTAGAAAAAGCTCACTTTGACGGATATTTACTGAGTGCGTTTTACGTCTGAGGCACTGAGCGAAGGATGGAGGATGGAGAGAGGAGAGAACGAGATTACCCCAGAGGAAGAAACGACGTGGTTCCCACCGTGCGGGCAGTGGGGGCGCACACCTGTGTGCCAGCTCTGAGACAGGCAGGCGGATACTCGCGGGAGGGACAGCGCCGCTAGAGGACAAAGATGAGGGAGAGAAAAAGTTGTAGCCAATTCTCTCTTTAGGCAGGTCCATGGACTTACTGTAACGAGCTCTTTAAAACGAGAACCACCGGAAATTCACCCTCCCAAAGGAGCTGATGGACTCGCCGAGCCTCAGGTCGGATTCGCCGACCAAGGCTGCGCAGGAGGAGAGCGAGTCGGGAGGCCTGTGCCTGGCGGCCGCGTTAGCACTGATCTGGCGCTGGCTGGGGCCTGTCCGAATCCCGCCACTCTGCGACTGTGAAGGAATTGCTGGGGTAGTGAAGGACCTGCTGCCTCTTGGCCTGTGGAGATGAGAATCTTTAGTTCCTTCGAAGCCAGCTCTTTGGGGAGCGTGGAGGAAGTAGGAGCCTTGTTAATTGCTTGCCAAAAAGCCATCTGAAGTGGGTAACAAGGGCCGGCTGGTGACAGCCATCACTTTCTTCTTTTAAAATAACTTTATGCTCTCAGCTTGAACACTTAACGCTGTTTAGGTTTCCTGCAATTAGCCCTGATGGCTGCACAGGACAAGGTGGTTCCTAATAGCCGGGCCGTGGCCGGGCTGGGGACCTATAAAACGGAGGCTGTGGAATCTCTTGAGGATGACAATGGCTTTAGGAGCCTTGTTTTAGAGATTTTGAATCAACTGAGGGATTTTATCTGAGAAAGCTGGAAGATTAAAATCTAGGTGTGCATTTCAGTTTTTTGCTGGTAATTTATCTAAATTGGCTAATAGCTAAGACCTAAGAGAAGGAAACATTTTGCTAGACTGTTCATTCTTAGATGGAAATAAACCAGTCCTTTGCTCATTGGGCAGGCAAATACTTGACACATTTGTTGAATATGTTATATAACCCGAAACCTTCAGCTATGCCTGGAACCCCAAAGCCAAGTTGGACCCAGCCCTTCCCTTGGGGGCGCCCCTCCTGTGGGGGAAATGCAGGCAAACCAAGCGTCAGCCCAGACATCCACAACAAACGACCTTGTTGATAAATCTTACAGTAAGTCTTTGTGCCACGTGCTGTAGCAGAGGGTTTAAAGTGCTCTGGGGACGTGGAAGAACACGTTGACCCTCAGTGGTGGGAATGGTGTCTCAGAGGATGTGGTGTCTAAGTTGGGTCTTGAAAAATGGGTGAAATTTCGCCAGTTGGAGAATAACAGCAACAGCAACTAAACACTGATAGCAGCCAGTGTTTATTGAGCATTTATCATGTACCAGAAACTGCTCCAAGCAAGTTAAGATAACCAGTGAGGTGGGTGCATTATTATCTAGTATTTATGTGTGTGTGTGTGTGTGTGTGTGTGAGTGAGTGAGTGAGTGAAGTAACAAAGGCACAGAGGCACAGAGAGGTTAACTAGCTTGCTCAGGGGCACCCAGCCATTTGGACCTAGGTGATCTGGCCCTCGTGCTCAGATACTAGAGGACGAAGGGCATCTCGCAGAGGGAACCATGTGTATGCCAGAGTGTGGCATGCTGGAGAAGTACTTAGAACTCCCTGAGGCTGGAGCAGAGGCTTGGGGGGTTCAGTTGGGTCCTGCTTGGAAAACACTGTGGCACCCAAGAATCCACTTTCAAACGGTGGAAATAGGAGCATATAATGATATAATGTATCTATCCTTATTCTTTAACAGTTACCAACACAGGGCCAATCTTGTTTCATTTATAACTCCCTGCTTTTCTTCCTTTTTGGGATTATTTTGAAGCAAATCTCAGACAAGGTGTCATTTCTTCTGTGAGCATTTCATTGCGTATCTCTAAAAGATAAAGGAATTTTTGGTTAGAAATCCAATACTATAATCATATCTAAAAATTTAACAACAATTCTTTAATATTATCAAATATCCAGTGTGTTCAAATTTTATCTTACACTTTTTTTCAGCAGTTGATTTATTTGAATTAAGATCCAAACAAGGTTCTCCCGAAGTGTTTGGTCGATATGTCTCTTAAGTCTTTCTTAATCTATAAATCTTTCCTTCCTCGTTTTCCCTTTACCATTTTACATTCTTAAGAAACATTGGAGTGTTAAAATAAGGTGATCACTATGTTTTAATTTGTGTTTTAGGAAGATCTTACAGGTCACACACCTAATTTATTTTTGTTGAAAGGGAGAAACGGAGGCAGGGGAACTAGTTATAAACTTATTGCAGCATTCCAGGTAACTATGGTAGCCTGACAGTTATAAGTTTCAAACCTAACACCATACTATTTACCACCCGTGAGTGTGTCCCATCTTCCCCACGCACACCTGGGACCTGCCCCAGTTCCTGTTGCCTCTGGAATCTGATATAGCGCCTTACGTCTTCCCATAGGTACGTAGGTAGCATAGGTAGGTCATTTCTGTACTTCAGTCAGGATTTGCCCAAAATACAAAGCAGGGGCTCTGGACATATTTTCCCCCCCTCATTTGTTGTTAGGCTATATTTACTGCCACAAACAGCATAGTGACAGGAATAACAGAAATCCAAAAACTCAAAAAGGAAAAATTGCCCAAATCCCACTCCCCCAAAATGAACACCCTATTTTATTTTGTCCATTTTCCACTCACCATCCAGGTAAGGATTTAAAATAATTTTCATAAGTTGGTAATTGCATTATAGATGTATTACTAGATTCTGTTTTTTTCACTTAATATGCTACAATGAGCCAAATATGATCTTATTTTTGTCCCAAGTCACCATTCACTTTCAGGGACCAGGAGGGTGGCCACGTAGCTTGCCAGGTGCGCTTGTGCGGCCTGTGCTCACGAGCTTTCAGGGCACCTTCCTTGCAAGGAGCACAGAGGTGCTGCCCAGGTCCTGCCTTTTCTCCAAGGCCCCGTTGGAATCCCACTTGCCAGGACGTTTTCCCCAGTCTTCCCACAGCACATTGTGCTGGAGAGCAAGCCCCAGCCCAGCAGAGAGGCACCGCCTCTCTTGGAGCTACAGGTTTTCCATCTATAAGAGGGATAATGACATATGCCCCACCCGACCACTGCTTTGAGGGTAAGTGAGCTCTTATATGATGTTCTCTAGAAACTCTGAAATGCTGCCCGGATTTGAGGAACTGCTGTCGTGACCACTGGTACTTCTCTGGTTCATACTTACTACTGCCTCAGTAGTGGGATTATCTGTGTCTGTCCCTTCTCCCTAGCAGGGAACATGTGTTTTTTTAATCTATGTCTTGCTCAGAGCACCTGGTTTAATTCTTAGCAAACTTTCTTTGAATGAATGCTCAAAACATATTTGTGCTTAAAAATATTTGTGAGATTTACATTTTTTTTTTTTCTATAGAGGGTTCACAGCTTGGGCCAAGTGGCCATCTGCACCGGGGCAGTGACCTAGAGCAAGGTCCTTCTGAGTGTCCACTCTCCTGGAAAAGCACCAGGTGGGGGTGTCAGGCCTGGAGGACTGGTTCATGGCCCCCCAGGTCTGTGTGCCGGCTGTCAGCGAGGCCGCCTTGGGCCGTGTGCCACAAAGGAAAGGTTAGGTGCTGGTGGGCTTACAGGGCTACCCTGAGGTTTGGTGGGAGACCCCTCTCTGCAGAGGGAGTAGCCCCAGCAGTAAACCCGGGCCACCTCCAGCCTCCTAGGAGCCGAGTGCTTAGATATCACTGGGTTTGAAGGAAGCCACTCATGGGTCCTTCCAAGAAGAATCATACAACTGGTTTTGGAAGGAAGCATCAGGCCTCTTTAGTCTTAGCCTTCTCTTTTATGGTGGGGAAATGGAAGCCCAGAGAAACTGAGTCACTTCCCCGTGTCTCACAGCCCAGGGAGGGGCTGTGTAGTTGCCTCCCTAGGCTGGGACGTGCATTTCCTGACCCCACTGCTCTCTCCTTCCCAACTCAGCTTAATCTGAGAGAGGAGGAGGGATGACGCTTTGCAGAGTGCCTGTGATGCGTTAGACACATCATAGACACTTAGCCCTTGTGGTGCTCCTACAAGACGGATTTTTGGGAGGAGATGGCATAGCAGTGGTGCAAATCCCAGCTCCAGCACTTCCTACCCTGTGCCCGTGAACACTTTACTTCCCCTCTCTCTGCTTTGATTCTCTCATCTGTAAACTGGGGATATTGCTATGAATTGTTTTGTAGGGCTTCACGAGGTTTAAATGAGAATGTTTATTATATAACGTGTGTGGCACAGTGCCTGGCAC
>NW_012148596.1:1148797-1162775 GCF_000956105.1 Propithecus coquereli
GGACGTTTGTGCCTGGCAGGAATTTGAGGTTTTGGGCTCGATCCCTGCTTTCCAGGCCTGTCTTCTGGAGACATCATTACAGACTTCCAAGTGCTAAGGCAGATTTCTCAGGAGAATGGCTCATTATTTTGCTCTTTCTCATAAAATCGTTTGTTGCCTTTCAAACAACTTCTCGAAGGTTAGGATTACCTCTGTGTTTGGCTGAGGTGGTGCGCACCGTGGGCCCCGTCTCCAGCGCCAGCCGGGGAGCTGTGTGTGGGTTTCCTGGTTGGCTTCTGGGGCCACCTCTCCAGGACCACCTCTCAGGAGAGCAGCTGCGTCTCCTGACCAGAAAGTTTTTGCCAAAGCAAGAGAGCAGTTTGCTTGCCAGCTCCCTGAATATTTGCTATACCAGCAGGACCCAGGGAGTCTGCTCTCATTTCTGGACCACAAAGAGGAGCTCCTTGTTGCCTGTGCTTGCCGTTCCTGCTGTGGACACTCCTGCAACAGAGCCAGGGTCCCCAGCCCATCTGTCCCTTGGGACGACAGCCTGGGGCCTATTTAGCTGTTTCTGGAGAGGGACAGCAGCACTGGCCTTGGCAAATTGCTCTTAGCATCCTCGGTCTTGCAGTTCCGTTTCCTGTTCATCTTTCCAACACTCAGGCTTAGGATTCCTTCCAGGGAGCTCCGAAGGTTTCTTGGGGCCTCCTGCTCAGGTGGCAGTTGAGCCGTATGTATCTCGGGCTTCCTAGGTTGAAGATGAACGAATAAATAAAAACATTAGGCTATGACTTAGAAGTGCATGCAGAAACCCTCACGTGTTCCCTCTTATAGTTACCTGTGTCCTCCCTCCTTCCTTCCCTCTGGATATTTACTGGCTGGCTGCCGCGTGTGCGGCATTGGTCGGCACACACACGCTTACGAGCACAAATTGCACGTGGGCAGTTGCACCGTGAGCCCGGGCCTTTGAAGGATAGGGATGATGGTGGGGAGAAGACGTGAATTTCAGTAACTGTAGCACTGAGGGAGGCGTTTAAGTGCCCCTGAGCAATGGAAGGAGCACAGCCAGAGGAGGGTGCGAGGCAGCCCCTGGGCTCCTGGCGGGTGCTCTGGGGGACCGGGCCCCAGGGCGGGCGGCAAGTGAGGCCAGGCGCGTGCAGTGAGGCTTGTGGAGGGCAAGGTCTGGGCAGCTTCGAATGTTGGGCCTCTCGTGAGGACATCCTCTTCTGACTGTCATCAGATGCCACGCTTCCTGTCCCTGTGACTGTGGACAGTTGCTTGGCCTCTCTGCTTCTAAAATCGTCCTGAACTGTCCTATGGCTGGGCCAAGAGATTTGTCTGTATTTCTAAGGCCTTTTGAGGAAGATTAAATTTGCTTAAAATAGATCGTGGACTCCATTAGGTTTCTGTAATGTAGGCGTCTGTCTTCTCTGTGGAGATGCGTTTAACCTTCACTGACTAGAGTTATTTTAAAGACTAGCCGGAGACCTCAGGGATACTCTATTTAAGAGCAGAGCTTGTGCACAGAGCTGTGTGGCCCTCATGGCCCAAGGCAAAATGACATCTGTAGACTTACCAGCCAGAGAATGTGATAAACTGAATTAGGCTCCACTTCAGGGTCTCTCCTGCCAAAGGCCCTTGGACCTGGAGAAACCAGACGTACCAGTGGGAAAAACAAGGTCTGCTTGAGACCGTTGAAACAAGAGCGATCATCGGATATAGGAGTCAGATCATCACATTGCTCTCATCTTAACCAGCACTTCCAGTGAGCACAACCTGAATGGGTTTTACAGTTTACAAAGCATATTCTGGATTTTAATAGTTTACATGAAGAAGTTGTGTCATCGCCACTGTGTAGGTGGCCTGCCTAGAGCCTCACAGTGGATGAGAACCTGCATCAGCTCTCAGAAAGGCCCCCTCTGGCCTGGGCGGGAGGATGCGGACCGTGCACTGTGGAGCTCTCTTGACTTCTTTTCTGCAATCCTGGGATCAACTTGACTCCAGCATTGAATTTTGGACTCTCAAGACGTCTCCCAGTGTAGCTGGTCCCACTGGTGTAATTGCTTTGAGATTCTGTAATTGGCCAGCACCAAAGGAAATAGAGGCCTAGCAGGTTATTACAGGTGGTTGGTCAGTGTAGACAGCCCAACGATCATTCTTGTCCTGCATCGTTTGCTGTCTATACAGGTTTTCCAGATACCCCTAAGCAAGATAAGTCTTCTAAGCTTGCCTGGGCTCGTCCCTACGACTGACTCTTCTTGGTCCTCCTTTTATTCACGTCAAGGCCATCTTGACCTCTGGGCCAGTCTGAGATGATGGGGACTTTTTGCCCTGTGGGGTTCTCTGGTTGGTGGTACAGGACATGAACCTTCAGAGTCTTGGTGAACTGTGTTTTATTTTAAAAGGACTTTGGAGGTGAGTTGGAGTTGCTCATGGTTTGTTTCCTTCTCCAGGTTTCTCTGGGAATTGTGTTGGCTGTGGGAAGAAAGGCTTCTGTTACTTCACGGAATTCTCCAATCATATAAATCTGAAACTGACCACCCAACCCAAGAAGCAGAAACACTTGAAGTATTACCTGGTCCGTAATGCACAAGGGACTCTAACCAAGGGACCTTTGATTTGTTGGAAAGGCTCAGGTGAGCAGTCTGGCTGTGGCGGGGCGTGGAGGTGCTGGGAATGTCCCCCAGTGGGCCGTGGTGCCCGTCAGTGTGATGCTGGGGGGAGACCACTCTGCAGTGGCACAGATCACAGGCAAAGGCCAGGCCTGTGAGACTGAAAACGCTCCTTTGCATTACGGGCATTTAGCTGGCTGACAGTGACGGACTAGCAGATGGGACATGTGCTGGTGGGGGGAGGGCCACACTGTGCTGTGACTCCTTGCAGCAAGTATTTGGGGCAGTGGTTCTCAACCAGGTGTGGCTTTTGTCCCCCAGGGAACATGTGGCAATGCCTGGAGACATTTTCGATTGTCACGACTGGAGAGTGCGTCTAGGGGTAGGGACGAGGGATGTTGCTGGACACCCTGCAAGGCACAGGACAGGCCCCGGCACACAGGGTCCCATCCAGAACGTCAGTGGGGCCTAGGCTGAGAAACCTGACTCAGCGTAGGGAGAGCTTGGCTCAAATAACGTGCTGCCACCCCCCGCGCCCACCCCGAACCCTGTCGACTATGACCAGAGAGACCAGCTTTGCGTTGCTGGTTCCCGAAGAAGTGAGTGGCTCCAGCTCCCTGGAGCTTTAGGAGAAGGTCCCCTCAGGCCCCTCTGTGCCTCCCCTGTGTCTCACGGCCACAGTCCGCTTTGAGGGGCAGAGGGAGGGGTGGCTGGGTTTTCAGAGGCCAGCCTCGGGGTGGCAGGGAGGTGCACATCTGGGAGGGGCTCTCCAGTGAGGTGGCCAGGGCCATCACTTTGTCCCTCGCTTGGCTGCGTCTGTTCACGTCGGGCCTTCTGGGATCTCCCAGCCCTCGGACGGGCAGCTCTGGGTACGCCCCTCCCCTCCCCCTCTTCCTCCTCCCCTCTTTATTTGCTTTATTCAGTAAGTATTTCCTGAGCCCCTCGTGGGGCCAGTTCACTGCCTCTGGTCACTTGCTACGACCAAGCCCCTCCGGGTTAGCTGTGCCGCTGAGGTTGGTCTTTCCCGCAGGGAGGACTCACAGGGTGGGGGGCGTATGGGTTTTCCTTTACCTTTGGGTGACACTCTGTTCTTTCCTTGGACTTCAGGGGCAGCCGTTAGATGACTAATTTGTATAATTTGTCTGTTTCTTCCGAGTACTCACTATTGCGCCCACTCCTGACAGAGCCGCCCCTCGGCGTGGGGGCACAGGTGGAGGGTTGTACCCCCGGCCCCAGCTACACACTGAAGCAAAGACAAGGAAGTGGTGGCACCTTTTATGGCCATCTACGTATCTCGGTCTCCCACAGGACCATCCCGGTGTGGGAAATCGTCCTGTGACCGCTGGAGGAGAGCGAACTGGGTTTCACGCGTGCGTCTTGTCCCCTTAGAGTTCAGAAGCCGGCAGCCCGCTGCCACCACGTGCTCCAGTTCCCTCTTCCCGCCGCCGGACAGCTCGGGGCCTCTGGCTGCCTTCCCCGGCGAGCCCGTGCCCGGGACGAACCCCGGTGTCCTGATGGGAGCTCAGGCAGGTGAGGCGACAGGCAAAGGTGCCACCAAAGGTGCCACATCCACAGACCTGGCACATCTCCAGCGTGCTGGGCGACTTCGTGGTCAAGCATTCTTCGAAATAAGCAAAGGGCGTACTTTGTATGTTACCTTCCTCTACAGTGCCTTTGCATTTCATCTTTAATTTGTAACCGTTTTCAACATAGGATGCTGTGCTTTTCATTAGGAAAGCTTTTCTGCGCCCCTGTTTCATACGTAATGTGATCCCCTTTACTGGGGGGGTCATATTTAGGGTCTCTCTGCATCCCCCAGTTCGCAGCCTAGCACCGTCCACATAACAGGCTCTGAGTCGGTGTTTGAATCGAGTTGCTAGAAGGGGTGGGTAAGATCTGATTGCTGCCCCAGCTCGGTGCATGATCTCCTTGGCCGGCGTTAGCTTCCACATTTTACTGTCTGGGAAATCGAGGCTCACTGAGGCTGAATGCTTGCCTAGGACCTCACGGGCAGGAGCAGGTGGAGGCGAGAGTTGATATCGGTGTTGCCGATTCACGTGCTTGGTGCTGCAGCACGCTGCACAGACCTGCTAAGCAGACACAGCATTCCCAAGCCTCTGGAAGGTGGCTGGTTGTTTTCATTCCTACTGCCCTGAGAGGGGAGCCAGTGCCCTTGTCACTTGCTGCCTCGCCAGGCCCAGGCCCCCGGCACCTCTGCCACCAGGGCCTGGGGAGCCACTGTCGGTGCCGTCATAGCGCCTGGGTGTGAGCTCCAGCTGCCATCTCCTAGCTGAGTGATTTGGGGCAATTCTCTGAGAACCTCTGAACCTGTTTCCTTGTCTGTAAAGTTGGGGACAATCTCTTCTAATTTGCAGAGCAATTGTGAGAATGAAGATTGTAGCACTAGCGGTGCTCAGCGTTTGCTACACTCCAGATGCTGTTCTGCACACGTTCTGCTAACTCATGTTCTCACAGTGGCTCTGAGCTGTTACGACTGTCACCCCATTTTATAGATGAGGACATTGAGCACAGGGAGGTTACATAAGTGTCCAAGGTTACACAGCTGGGAAGTGGTGGAACTGGGCTCAAACACAGGCTGTCTGGCTTTAGAGCCACATTCTTAACCCCGTCATTTGGTACTGCTCCTGACCCAAGCGCCTTCTAGATCATTCTGACTGACTTGAGCAACTTAAGCTGTGCATCAGCCTCAGGAGACCAGAACCTGGAATTAGCCGCAGACCCGGGGAGCCGAGCTCTGCACCCAGACGGCTGCACGCCTGGCTGCTCTTCTGAGCCTGGGCGATAGGAGTTTCAGGTGTGGTCCTGGAATTCAGGGAGCCCCTCCCTGCCCCCCGCAGCCACTCATGTCCCCCTTTCTCCCAGGCTGTGCCATTGGGGTGTAAGCAGGAGTGTGTGCATGTATTCCTGTGCGTGTGTGTTTATGGACATGCATGTGCGTGCGTGTGTGTGTGGGAGCATGTATGCATGGGTGCACCTGTGTGTATGCATGTGTCTGTATGTGTCCTCTCAGTGGGGCAGAATCACTATGTCAGGAATTCCAGCCCGACGGGCCTTGCCAGGGAAAAGCCAGTTTGTGAAAATGGAAGAAAAGTAACGTCCTCCTGGCCTGGCCTGCCAGGGCGTTCTTGCAAACTGATGTTTCTCTCTGCCTTTGTCCTCTCTGCTTTCAGGGCCAGCCTCTGACCACCCCTCCCTAAGTGCAGCAGTGAGTCCAGCTGTTCTCAATGGCAAAGATTCCCCGAAGCACCAACAGCTGGTGAAGAATGCCCTGTCGGCCCTGCCGCGGCCCTCTGCCTTAGGTAGTGCTGCCTGTCCTGGCCGTCCTGGGGGGCCCACTGTCCTCTGGGCCACGGCCAGAGGGGGCACAGAAACCACTGGGCAGGGGCCACTGAGCCTCCTGGAGCCTGGTGTTGCTTCCCTGAGAGTCAGGCCAGGACAGCAGGTGCCTCGTGAGCCTGCGGGTCTGTGCCCAGGCCCCAGGGCTGTGGGTCACGGCTTCCGCCACTGAGGGTGGAGTCGCACTTGGGAGGTGTCGTGTGTGCCAAGCAGCACTGAGACACCCATGGTGATGGCAAATGACCTGTCTCATGGGCCGCATGTCTGGATGGCTGGAGAGTTTTGGAGCAATAGGGGGCAGTGGTGTTGTCGGGGAATAACTTGCACTTGGAATCAGATAAATAAACCCAGCTTTGTCTCTTGTTAGGGGACCTTGGTTAAGTCTCAATAAATGTTTCCTCATCTGGAGATAAGAATTCTGCTCTGAGAGTACTTAAGAGGGATGAGGTGCTGTGTGTAAGGTCAGAGCACATCTGACAGCTCATTAGTTGATACCAGCTTGTTGCCATCTGTGTTAGCATCATCAGTGAGGCTGATCTGTTCAGGGAAGGCTTCCTGGAGGAGGTGATAACTGAACTTAGAAGCTGGGGAAGCCTTAAGTAGAGATGATATGGGAGGAAGTGAGCAAAGAGGGAGGAGGAGGTGAGGATATAGGTGAGAGGTGAGTGAGGGGTTCAGACCTGTGAGAGGAAGGGTGTGAGGAAGATAGCAGGGTGGGCAACCTGGAGACCCGCTCTTGGACTCCGAATCCAGTGCTCTCCCCGTTGCCGTCTAGAGCCATTTCATAAGCCGGTCTTCTCTCTCCTCCTGCCCTCCCTTATGCACACAGCTAACCTGGATTTTAGGATCCAAGATACCAAACTGGAGGAGCCGTAGAAATCACGTAGGCCAACACTGTTTACAGAGGAGGAGACTGAGTGCAGGGAGGCGAGGCCCGGCCTAGGCTCCAGTCTCTCTGCGCCCGTGACGCTGTGCTGGTGGAGGACTTCCCTGGTTAAAGCCCGTGAATTGTCTCACTCATTGAAGGAGCAAATATATTTTCTGAATTGAATCTGAGGCTTCCCAGCCCTTACCACTGTGGAGCCAAAAGTCAGCCTCACCCTATCGAGTGCTGAATTTAGGGGCAGCCATAGGCCGAGGAGCTGGGCCTCTGGGGAGGGCGAGGCTATGTTGGGGCCTCCCTCCCTGAGCCGAGATCTGTGGGTCCCCAGCCTCAGTCCCGAGCAGCAGGGAGATGAGGGCCTCCCTCAGCCTGGGACCCTGTGGAGGTGGCTCTGGGAAGACATCTGGACCGGACTGAGCGTACTTTCCTTGCCATACCCCGTGGAGGGATGTGGAAAATGGAGGACCCCCCCCAATTCCCTAAGGGGGCACTCAAGCCTTTCTGGAGCCTGGCCCCAACCAACCTGCTGAACCTCACTCGCTGCTATTTTGGCCGCACTGGGCAGTTCAGTCCCCGCTCCCTGTCACCGCCCCATCCTCCCGAATCCACGCCCTGTTCCTCCTCCTCCGTGCACTCAGCAGGCGTCTCTCTCCACCCACCTGCTAAACCGCCTTTCGGCGCTTAGCTCAGGGTGCCCTCCGTGAAGTGGGGCTCCCAGGCACCCCAGGCTCAGTCCCACACCACTTGTGGCTGTCAGGGCCGGTGGCTCTCCAGGCCGTGAAGCTCCCGAGCGCAGGGCCACGGTCACGCGCATCGTGGAGCCCCCAGCACCGGCTGCCGTGGCCTGGCCGGGGGGCTCCGTGGACGCTGGCTGGACCGAGTTGCCCTGAGCACCGCCGAGGCGTCGGAGTTCCTGAGCCCTCTGGTCCGCTCTGGGAAGAGCTCAAAATCAATTTTTAAAAAATTGTTTCTAAAAGGACAAGGAGTATTTAATGAAGGCTTGAAGCCTGTCACTCAGTGGTTCTCAGTGGAGAAGTGCTGACCTTGAGGTGGAAATGTGTAGATAAAAGAAGGATTTGTTGTCCCAGACAGGGGGTCTTAACTGGCATTTAGTGCTGGGGACAGAGTGTGCAGGAGGCCATGTGTCCCTCAATGAGTCGGCTACATGATGAATCATCTTCCCCAAAATGCCGCATAGCGCCCCCCGTGGGACATTTCAAGAAATAGTTGGTCCACGTTGGTACCACAGGGGCGGCTCCCGGGGACGTCATTTTGGGAGAGCTCACAGGCTTAGAGTTCACGTGCAGGCATTTAGGATTAGCTTCCCAGAGGGAGAGTGTCTGTAGATCTTCCATCCTCGGGTCTGAGACCCGATTCTACTCCCTGTCCCCTTTGGTAGTTCAGTCTAGAGGGAGCCCTTCCCCTGTATGCGAGGACGGACGCGTGGAGGGTCACGGGCCTGGCGTGTGGGGTGGAGGGAGGGGAAAACAGCAGCCGCCTCGGGCTGCAGGGAGGGCCGGAGGAGCACACCAGTTTGAGAACTCTTTGCAAACAAAGTACTTTATGCTTGTCACTTTCTATTCACTTTCAGTCAGTCTAAAGAAGAGGGGGAAATATTTTTTGAATTACTTTCAAGAGACGCTAGAGCAATAATTCTTAAACTGCAGCGTGCTTAAGAACCACCAGGGTGGCTTGTGAAGGATGGCATTTGCTTCCTGTCATTTCCAGAGATGAGGCTCTGGTCTGGCAGGGCCCAGGGGGGACAGATGTCACATGTCCCCTGCTGTCTCTGCACAGCTCCTCCTCAGGGAGCTCGGAGGACCGTTGCTCTGGTTGCTGGTTCTCCACCCTGGTGGAATCACCTGGGCCCCTCAACATGCTGGGCTTCTGGGTTCCCTGCTGCCTCCAGACAGATGCGTTTTGAGTCTCCCAAGTAGGTTTAATGTACAGCCAGGGTTGCAACATGGAGCTCTAAACATAGGGGATATTTTGTGTCAGATTGGTCAAGAAACTACGGTAACCAGTTCTTGATTTTTTGAGCCATTCACGATATCGCTTGAGTCATCAGCCTGCTGTTACCTAGAGTGGGCAGGGATGACTCACAGCGGCAGTGGGTGTCAGCCTCTGTTCTTGATTTTGTGAGTCTGAAATGAGCTTTCCAGGGCGGGGAGGGGAGCAGGTGGATCTGTACTGCCCCCAAGTGGTGATACTGCGGTGGTGGCTTGAGTGCCGCTGATGCTTGTCTGCAGAAACACAGGTCTCCTTTCCAGCTCTTTGGAGGCATTTTGGCATGCGTACATAACCGTGATGATGGTGGTGATGATGTAGGTAATGGTGGCTGATGTTTAATGGGCCCAAACTCTCTGCGAGGCGCTGCCTCTGCGTATGTTCTCTTTAGTCCTGATTGAACCACCTTTCATAGGAGATTTTATTATCCCATTTTATTTTTTTATTATTTATTTATTTATTTGTTTATTTTTTGAGACAGAGTCTCACTCTTTTTGCCCGGGCTAGAGTGAGTGCCGTGGCGTCAGCCTAGCTCACAGCAACCTCAAACTCCTGGGCTCAAGCGATCCTCCTGCCTCAGCCTCCCGAGTAGCTGGGACTACAAGCATGCGCCACCATGCCCAGCTAATTTTTTCTCTATATTTTCAGTTGTCCAGCTAGTTTCTTTCTATTTTTAGTAGAGACGGGGTCTCGCTCTTGCTCAGGCTGGTCTTGAACTCCTGAGCTCAAATTATCCTCCCGCCTCGGCCTCCCAGAGTGCCAGGATTACAGGCGTGAGCCACCGCGCTTGGCCCTATTATTCCATTTTAAAAATGAAAGAACTTGGGCTCAGAGACAAAGCTTAGACACATACACAGCTAACTTTGGAATGAAACATTTGCAGAAATTGACAGGATGTTTCCTCACCTCAGTACTTCACTAGATACTTAAAACCCATTGTCAAAGTGTGATTTAAAAAATGCCAGATAAGTATTCTTCAAACCAGGGAAAGTTTTATTGACACTGTTTCCTAGTGATAGCCTAACCCATACTCTGAATGTTGTCCAGGTATCCTGTCGAACTCCGGGCCCCCCAAAAAGCGCCACAAAGGGTGGTCTCCAGAATCCCCATCAGCTACAGATGGTGGCTACCCCCCGAGTGGCGGGAGCAGAACTAAGTACGGTAAGTGACCGCAGCCTTGCCCAGGATCCCAGACTCAGGCACTAGCGGTGCTGCTGCCGGCGAACGCACGTGTGTGCGCGTCGGTGAGGGTGTTCCAGGGAGGCAGACTTTGATACAACAAAAGGATCTCTCATGTGCTAGGATTGCTTCACAAAGCCTAGGATCCCTGTGCAATGGTGAATTCCCTGATCCTAGAGAAATTTAAAAAGGGCTTGCTTGTCACTTGGCAGGGAAATGGAACAGGAAGAGACTGAGTCAGGGGTGGGGAGGGTTGGACCGAATGAACTTAAAGGTGCCTCTGACCTTGGGAATCCCTGATTCCAGGACTTCGGTGCTCCCGTGGGCAGGGATATGGGTCAGGTTGGTAGCAGATTTGTTGCCCAGCCTGAGGTCAGGTCTGCTGGAGAGGGATGCCTGGTCCGATGTATTTTACTAACACTCTTGGCATGTTCCTAGAAGGCGCGGGCGTTTCCTGTGTGCCCCAGGTTGGCTTGGTGGGACCAGCTTCAGTGGTGGCCCCTGGAGAACCAGTGTCCGTTCCTGACAACTTGCTGAAAATATGCAAGGCCAAGCCGGTGATATTTAAAGGCAAGTGGAGCAGCGTGCCGGGTCGTGGGGTAGGAGAGTCTAGAAGGAGACACAAGAACAGCAAAGCAGAGACCTCATCCCGGTCTGACTCCAGGTCTGACTCTGTCCTTCTGAGACAAACCTCGAACTCTTTCTGGGGGCAGTGAAAGAAACAAGCAGAAGCAGTCACTCGTTTAGGCCCAGTCAGATGCCGAGAATAGTAGGTCTTGCTGTAGTTTTTCCCAGTGAGTCCAAGTGAAGCGATTCCCTTCCGTGAAGCCCATTTGCTTGTCCACGCATTCCTTCGTCCACTCGCTCGGCTTCACCGAGCTCCTGCCACGGTGACAGGCCAGCGCTGAGCACCGAGGATGAGGCCAAACCAGTCCCTTGCTTCAGGGAGCCTGGTCTGGTGGGCTGTCCTGGTGTCACCCTAAGCCACTAGTACTTTTGCACTGTGACGTCTGACTTTGGGCAAGGATAGCTGTGGTCACTACTGTAAACGCATGAGACAAGACTAGATTTGATCTGCTTTGTGCAGTGGGCTGGTGGGCCCACTGAGGAGACTTCTGGCTCAACTAGAGAAATCTCTTTCCGACGAAGCCAGAGACCTTGAAATGGGAGACCGTATGAGGACTTGATTGACGATTGTACTCAGCGGCATAGTGTGCTGGCATGTAGTAATACACACGTATGTGCACACGTGGGCACAGCACATACATGCATGTTTTCAGGCCCTTCTCAAATAAGTTAATATTGCATTTGGTGTCATGCTGGTGGGTAGAGGGAGAGTGGTAGGAAAGTGGGAGAGGCATCCTCCTGTTAATTAAGAAATAAGAAAGGACACTTTTTTTCTCTCCAAAACAAAAAATGGACAGGGCATTCAGGGAATAGGGTGCGAATCTGGGTTTTGACCTTGGCATGGGGCAGGGCCAGCGTTTGGGTGGTTCTGTTGGGCCCTACTGGGTAACTAAAACGAAGGCCAACATTCAATCTTGTTGCATGTGGCCTTTGGCCAGCATGTGCCTGCGGTAGACCCTGAGAACACAGTGCTGAGGCAACAGAGCTAGGACGGGGGCGCGGCTCGGAGGTGCGGCAGGGCTTCCCCTGCACCTGCTCTGAGCCAGGAGCCTCAGAAAAGGAGCCCCGCAGACCTGTGCCTCTCATGAATGATCGCAGAATGTAGACTGTCCCCTTCGTTCCCAAGCACACTGTCTCCGCACTTCCTCTGGTTAAGCCACACCCCTCTCTGCAGAGCGCTTGCTTCCCTCGCTCCTGTCCCCACGACCGTATGCCCAAACCCCACCGATGCTTTGAGACCCCACCCAGTGCCTTGTCTGTGAAGCTGTCTTAGTCCCCTTTCATCTGGCTCCCATCGCAGCTTCTCTGTGCTTCTTCGATGACAACTATCACGTCCTTTTTTGTCTAGTAACTTTCCGGTGCCTCTTACAAACCGTAGTGTTTACGAGCAGAGCTACCCAAGTCGTGGTCCCTGGTCCAGCAGGACCTGCACCACCTGGGGGCTTATTCGAGGTGTGAATTCACAGGCCCGTCCCAGAGTCGGGCCCCAGTTGTGAATCAGGCTCTGGGGTGGGGCCAGCAAGTGCGTTAGCAGGTCTGTCAAGAGGTCCTCTTGCACATGCAAGCTGGAGCTGCAGTTTCCTTGGGGACACGACCCACATCTCATTTATCCCCGGAGTGTAGCATGGTGCCTGCGCCACAGCAAGCGGCAGGGTTCAGACAGTGTGTCTCCGGTGACTAAATGGAGCACCTTCTGGGTACAAGACACCACGCACACACCCTTCTTTGGTAGCTCAGCAGCCTGCGAGGCTTTGACATCTTCACTCCATTTTATAAATGCAGAGACTGAGGCTGAGAGAAGTTAAGCTTCTTGCTTAGGGCCACGTGGCTGAACAAGGGTGAGAAGAGCCTTGAGCCTGGCCCGGGCAATTCTGCCTCGGAGAGTTGGCATCAGAATTCGTCTCATGTTTGCCGAAGCGTTTGTCGAGGCCTGCCAGATTTCCAAGTCTGTGCAGCGATTTCTTTTCAGCTTGCAGAGAGCCCCGGGAGGAGGCGGGGCTGGCGCACAGCACCCGCAAGGAAACGGAAGGTGGCGTGGCGCGCACATGGGGTGTTCCACCGCCAGTGCCGAAGCAGTGGCACAGGCCGGGGCCGCTTGGCTGGGGGCAGTCCTTCTCCCCGGGCTTTAGCTTGCACACCTGTAAAATAAGGGATTGGGCTAAATGAGCAGACATCCTTTAGCCCCCATCAGTTATAAAAGGTTACACCTCTGTCACTCTGGGGTCCAGGAAGGTGGAGCAGGTGCGCTAGGTCAGCAAGGGCTGGAAGGCCGAGACTTCCGGGAAAGGGGTACTTGAGTGGCCCCAGGTGCAGCTCACCTGTCTCCTTCAGCTCCTCACACCCAGACATCCCACCCGTGGGGGGCCGTGAGCTGTGCACGAGGCCAGCTGCCAATGAGCTGCTGTTTCTTCCACAGGCCACGGGAACTTCCCTTACCTCTGTGGGAACCTGAGTGACGTTGTGGTCAGCCCCCTGCTGTACACGTGCTACCAGAATTCCCAGTCCATCTCCAGAGCGTACGAACAGTACGGCGCCTCTGCCATTCAGCCCATCTCAGAAGAGATGCAGCTCCTGCTGACTGTCTACTATCTCGTCCAGCTCGGTGCGTCTCCCTCCCGCACCCTGGGTCCACCAGTGGGGTAATGACCAAAAGAGAGAAATGCCACAGCCTTGGGCACAGACCTCCCTTGGGGCCCTTGGGAGGCCGACTTGGGCTGTCGGAAATGAAATACAGGGGGTGTGCTTGTGGCCCCGCTGGGAGGACATCGTAAGGTCCCTGCGGTGGTCACCACATTGAGGGATTGAAGGTAGGTTGAAATTGATGGAGACAGTTCCAAAACCATTTACGTGCCATTCTGGGCCAGGGATACAGTAGGGAATAAAACAAAGACCCTGCCCTCGAGGAGGTTCTATCCTAGTGGGAGAGAGAGGCAATAAACAGAAAGTAGGCAGGTAAAGGTGGGGCACATGTGTCTGTGTGTGTCTGTGTGGGGTCAATTTTGGGTCATCAAGAAAGGCTTCTGTGAGTAGAGACTTGAGCCATGAGAAGGAGCCAGCCTTGTGAAGATCTGAGGGATGAGGCCAGGTGAGGGCCCTAGGGGGCGGGGAGGACAGGTGAGGGCCCTGGGAAGGACAGAGAGGATAGGTGAGGACCCTGAGAGGGACAGGGAGGACAGGTGAGGGCCCTGTGGGGCAGGGAGGACAGGTGAGTGCCCTGGGGGGTGCAGAGAAAACAGGTGAGGACCCTGGGGGGGCAGTGAGGACAGGTAAGGGCCCTAGCGGGGCAGGGAGGACAGGTGAAGGCCCTAGAGGAGGCAGGGAGGACAGGTGAGGG
>NW_012148596.1:1163640-1168777 GCF_000956105.1 Propithecus coquereli
CTGAAGCAGGGCTGCTGCTGTTGCCCAGTGAGGTAGGCAGTGACTTGGGCTACTTTAGGTGGCAGGAGTGAGACACAGGGTATATCCTGAATGTGAGGATGGTCAGAAATTCATTTGAGGGAGGTGAGGGGAAGATGACGCCAGGGTTTCACCCGGAGCAACCAGGTGAGTGGTGGAAGTGAGCCCAAGTTCTGTCTTGGAAATTTTAAGTTCAGGATGCCCTTGAGACAACCAAGTGGTCTGTGTCATTTGGATGGGCAGGTCTTGCGCCCTGGGAGCGGCTAAGGCCGTAGGTGTAAATCTGAGGAACATGGGTTTGGAGGTGATGTGTGTTAAAGCCGCGAGGCCAGCTGAGATCCCCTGTGGGTGGTTACGGGCAGAGGGAAGCGCCAAGGTCAGAACCCTGGGACGTTCCAGCATTCGGAGATTCGGAAGACAAGACTGAGCTGGAACAGGGAGGAAGAAAAGGACAGTCCGGAATCCGGGAAACACACCGTTGCCTCTCTCTCGCCTTTCTCACGGTCTGCGCCAGTCTGTCTCTAAGCGCAGCTTCGCCTGGATCCACCTCGCCCTCCTCCGCTGCTGCCCCCTCTCCCGGGCCCCACTCTTGCCCATTCTCCACACCTGTCAAAACTGGGCTCTGATCACATCTCTTCCCTGCGCAGAGCCCCTCAGCGGTTTTGTTTCCCGTCCACACTCGCTCTCCTGTTCCAGGCCCAGTGACCGCCTGCTGCCTGCTCCCATCTGCTCACTGCTCCTGCCTGCTGTCCTCTAGGCAGTCCTGGTCCCACGGGGGTGTCTGTGCTTGCTGTTCTTTCCCTGTGTAATGCTCCTGCCCAAGACATTTGCACACCTTGCTCCTTTATGTCATTCATGTCACCTCCTCTCAGAAGCCTCATGTCATTGTATCTAAGACAGCTCCCCACCCCCGGCCCCTGGGGCTGGCTGTCCTATTCCCTTTTGTCTTTTCCTTTAGGGCACCGCCACGCCCAGAAATCACAGTCCGTGAATGTTTGTTTGCTTTAAGTGTGTCTCCCCCAGGTAGGATGTAAGCTCTGTGAGGCCAGGAACGGTCCGCTGGTCCGCTAGTTCCTTTCCGTACGTAGCTCCAACAGCATCTGCGCTCAAGTGCACACTCCGCAGGTAGATGTTGAGAGGATGGATGGATGTTGATACGGAAGCCAGTGAACAAAAGCGTCCCCAGGAAAGGGGCGAGTCAACTGTGTCAGAGTGGCTGCGAGTTGGGTGGAGGGAAGACTGATCGTGGACTACTGGGTTTGGCTCGCTGGGAGCAGTTGGCAGCCTTGAGGAGTGATGTACGAGGAGGTTGAGGACAGATGCCACAGGGGTGTGGGTTAGAGAGGATGGGCGGGGAAGCAAGTACGGCGAGTGTAGACAGCTCCCTTCAGGAGCTTTGCGGGGTGGTGGTGGTTCTGGGATTCTGGAAGGAGCTACGGGCTCAAGAGAAAGTTTTTACAGATGAGAGAGAACAACTAATCCAATCGAATTCTAATCTGATGAGCTAGTTCAAATAGCTAATTCTGATCAAATCAACCCAAACATGGAGATACAAACTAACCAGACGCTGACACAGCCCACTGAGCAGGGGGCACGAGCGCCATGTTGCAGGTCAGGAAGCTGCGTGGTGAGAGCGCTCACGGCCGCACGGCAGGTGCTGAGCAGAGCTGGGCCAGAGCACGCCTTCGCCCCTCCAGCTCCTCAAACAGAAAACTCGGACATGTAAACCAGACAGCTCCTCAAAGAGGAAATACTCGTAGGAAACAAAGTCTTCAGTCTCACTTGTCATCAAAGTGATGCAAATTAATAAACAAGTATTTTTCTCAATAACAGTCCAAATGATGGTATCCAGCGGCGCTAGTGCAGTAAAACCAGTACTGTCACACGCTGTTAACGAGGTAAACTGACACGTTTGGGCCCCTTGGAAGCAAGCTGATGAGATGTTTTAGCTGGCTCTGTAAACCCACTTTTGAGGATTTAGGCAAAGGAAGTAATTTTCTATACATAAAGATGTGTATCGCAGAAGTATTTATAGAGGTGAGTGTTTGAAAGAAATTAGAGGATGTACAATAAAGGGAGACCTTGCTAAGTAAACAATGGTGCCTCCATACGGTCGGATGTTATGAACGCACTGACAGCGCCGCTGGCCAAGACAAGAGACAGCAGGAAACGTTATTATAGGGTAATGGCTGAGGAAGGCAGGCAAGACCAAAGTTGTATGCCCACAATCATAACAGCTGTTTAAAACCTGCATATATATATATATATATATATATGTATTTTTCTTAAAAAGACTGCAAATTACAAAAAATAGTGTAGGTTTATTAGGATGGTGAGATTACAGTAGATTTTATGCCCTCCCTATGTCCTCCAGCTGTCTATGACGCTATTTAATGATAGCAATGATTTAGATTGCATTACTTTTAGCCTGGCACATGTCCCCAGCTGCCACGGCGTCTGTGTCAGGCTGCCTCTGCCCGCGCTGTGTTGCAGCGGCCGACCAGGTGCCGCTGATGGAGGACCTGGAGCAGATCTTCCTGCGCTCCTGGCGCGAGTCCCACCTGACCGAGATCCGGCAGTACCAGCAGGCACCCCAGCCTTTCCCGGCCACGCCCAGCACCGCGGCGCCCGTGACCTCGGCGCAGCTGCCCTGGCTGGCCAGCCTGGCCGCCAGCTCCTGCAACGACAGCGTGCACGTCATCGAGTGCGCCTACTCCCTGGCCGAGGGCCTCTCCGAGATGTTCCGGCTGCTCATCGAGGGCAAGCTGGCCAAGACCAACTACGTGGTCATCATCTGCGCCTGCCGCAATGCCGCCATCGACTCGTGCATCGCCGTCACGGGTGAGCGCTGCCACCTCTCGGCTGGTGGAAGACCAGCCGTGGCCACTTCCCAGTCGCTCCCTCACTTTGCCTCGGGCGTCCCGGCCTTGCAATAGCGGGTAGGACCCGCAGTTCATGCTAGTAGCTGGCTTCAGAAGGTGGCCTCGGTGCCTGAATAACGTGTGTAGTTACCGTTTCATTCCTGCCCTGAGCTGCGAGGTTAGCAGCTCCCATTTCTTCCCTTCAGAGACTGGGGTCAGCTTTGGAATCTGAAAAGACCTGGTTGAAAATCTGGCTCCACCGAGCACCTGGTGCCGTGGTTGGTCACTCATGCCACGTCTGCGGCCCTCGGTTTCTTCCACATCTAGTGGAGATAAAAACCATGACCTTGTGTTGTGTGGGTTCATGAGCCGGTTTGCTAACTAATGAAAACGCTCATTGACACCCTACGTGTACGGCCACTGGCCTAGCGGCAGGGGCTGCAGAGTGGGCGAACACAGCAGGCTCTGCTTTCCTGGAGGGTTTTTCAGGCGGGGGAGCAGACACCAAACACGTAGCTTGTCTGGCCTGCGCAGACTTCCAGGTGGTGTATGTTTCCAACCTGAAATTTTCATATCTTGTCTCCATAAAAAGTGCACATCGTTACATGCAGTTGCCCTTTGCCGTTCTTGGATCCTAAACTCGTTGATTTTTTGAATTCTTTACCTTAAATTGAGTACATTCAGTAATAAACCTGGAGCCTCTGCTGTGTGTCAGTTGTCACTGTCTTGTGTCATCTTACAACAGGCTGTTAGCCACGTATTCCAGGGGAGGGTCTGGAAGGGTTGGGTGACCAGTCCAGGCTCACACAACTAGTGGGGGAGGCAGCTTCCTCAGCCAACACACTGGATTCTCTGTAAGTGGCCTCGGCCTTTTAGTTCCTCGTACCCTGCTCACCTGCGACAGGAAGTTGTGCACCATTGGTCGATTTAGCAAGCATGAGCGCCTGCTCGTGGCCGGGTGTGGTCCTGGGTTTGGGGGGTAGAGAGATAAAGGTGTGGCTCTCGTCATCAAAGAGTTCATGCTAATTCTAAAAAGAGGTCCCACTGACGATTATTATTGTTTTCCAGGAAAATACCAAGCCCGGATTCTTTCCGAGAGCCTTCTCACCCCGGCAGAGTACCAAAAAGAAGTCAATTATGAGCTGGTTACGGGGAAAGTGGACTCGTTGGGGGCCTTTTTTAGCACCCTCTGTCCAGGTAGGCTTGTCCTGAGACAGGTGCAGATGCGTAAGTGGCTGAGACAGATCCGTGCAGTGGGAGGCTCGTCTCTGCCCATCCCGCCTGTGACCTGCAGCGGATCCTGGCGTGCGGGGCCCTCCCTGTGTCCTGTGCGCTAGCATTTACGTCCCTTTCTTCCCTTGCGCGTCAGCCGTGGCTGCTGGCTGCCTGTCTCTTCCTGCTCTGGCTGGAGGATTCTCCTGGTGGGGGGCACCTTGTGGGTTCTGTCCTTTTAGAGTAGACAAGGCCCTTGTGCCTGTTCCTCTCGACCTTTCCTTGTTGATCACCACTCCCTCCCTCACCCTCTGAGTTGCTCACAGCCCCCTGGGGGGAGCGAGCACCCTTCCCCCTTCTTTGCCTGGCTGCCTGGTGACTCACCTCTCAAGACTCCTCTCTTGTCCCCTAGAAAGTGGGCTGGACCCTTGCTTCCCTGATGGGCTTGGAACCTTCCTCTCTGTGCTCTAATATCTCATTCTTCCTTCTGCCCGAGGACCGGCCGTGTCTGGTGTGACTCACTTTGTTACTGCGTCGCATCCTCATGGACAGGACAGGCCACGTCGCCTGTATTTCCATTACTCTGGGCCTCAGGACAGTACCCGATGTGTGTTCTATAGATATTTGCTGAGTTTCACTGAGATAGAAAACCCATTTCTGTTTATTTTCTATGTTTTGGGCAGAGGGTGACATTGACATTTTGCTGGACAAATTTCATCAGGAAAATCAAGACCATATTTCTTCCTCCCTCACTGCCTCTGTCACTAAAGCAGCATCCCTGGATGTCAGTGGGGCACCGGTGTGCACAAGTGAGTGACAAGAGGAGTTGCCCAGGGTGCTGGGTGTGCTGGGGTGGGGACAGGGCCACAGGTGTGCCCAGGGAGTGATGAGTAGGAGGAGAGAGGTGTGCTCAGGGAGTAGGGCAGGGTTACAGGTGTGCTCAGGGAGTGGGGGCAGGGGCACAGGTGTGTTCAGGGAGCGGGGGCAGGGGTACAGGTGTGCTCAGGGAGTGGGGGCAGGGGCACAGGTGTGCTCAGAGAGTGGGG
>NW_012148596.1:1169764-1178247 GCF_000956105.1 Propithecus coquereli
GGGGGCAGGGGCACAGGTGTGCTCGGGGAGTGGGGGCAGGCCACAGGTGTGCTCAGGGTCTGACGAGTGGGACGGGTACATGCCCCTGGGTCTGGCCTGGTGCGCAGCGTCCAAGGTTGGGGGTTCAGGGTAGCAGAGTCAAAGGCACAGGCACTAGTCAGGGCATCTTCCTCATGTCAAAGTAGACCTGATACCTAATTTTATGTTTAGTCTTTGTTGACAGCAATCTCATTTTATCCTGAAATGTACATCTTTACACCGTTCCTGAGATAGTATATTTCTCTAAACTGGTTTCCTGCCTACGAATGAATTGCTGAAATTCTTTATTCATAACAAGTTCCTGAAGCCCTGTGATGGTTTCTTCTTTTCTGGAGAACTTGCAGCCCTTTCCCAAACTCCAGTCTTAGCATCACCTACCCTGGGATGGGCTCCTTGTCCCTCCAAGCAGATCAGGTCACTGTCTCCTCTGTGTTCCCCAAGAGCATGATTTGGACTTTGATTGTCAGATGAAGAAAGTCGTGTAAAGTGACTACCTGGTGCCTGGCTGAGAGCAGGCACTTGATAAATGAATTGTTTTCTTTTCCTTCACTGCTTCACGCATGGGTCCATCTCCTGCTGGGACTGGGGCTCACTGTTTGATTCCCTCGCCGTGGGCTGGGAGGTAGCTCTCTGCTGTCGGGCTCACCTGGCATTCTGGGGTCTGGTTCCAGGTTACCATCTGGAGCCACATGGCATTCGGCCGTTCCAGTTGGCAGTGGCACAGAAGCTCCTCTCCCACGTGTGTTCCATTGCGGACTCCAGCACTCAAAATCTGGACTTGGGATCCTTCGAGAAGGTGGACTTTCTCATTTGCATTCCACCCTCAGAAGTGACCTACCAGCAGACTCTATTCCACGTCTGGCATTCAGGTACGGGCCCTTTCAGGGACAAGCTGTGTGGCCTGCATGGAGAAGCTCCGATCTACCTAAATTCACACTGGAATGTTAATACCATTCTTTGCTATAGAGTGGGTAGGGCAAGTGTTATTGCTCCCATTTTATAGATTGTGAAACTGATGTCAGAGACAGAGACTTGCCCGAGATTTTAGAATCTGTTGAAGGTAAAGCCAAGACTTAAACTTTTGCTACATCCCAACACTAACTACGTGTTGATATTTGGCTTCCTCTGAATGGGTTTTCCCTGTTCTTTCAAGGATGTCGTATTTAGACGTGAAACAGAGAGTCAGCATCTTAACTGAAAGGACTTGCTCTGCAGTGGTGTAACGTGGGGCCCTGTGGCGCTCAGACTGAGCGGGGGACTTTGTAGGTGGTGGGACCTTTCCATCCCCTCCAGCCTCACCATGGCTGGGGTCAGCTGCTCCACACAGCTGGCTTTGTTGGTGTCCCCGGATGGGCTCCTGTGCACAGCAAAGCTGAAGCACAGCCTGCCTCTGCCCTAGCTCCTGTGTGGGACAGCTGCATGGCTGTCACTTGCACGGGGTCTCCTCCCTACCTCTCTCTGCTGTGTGTGTCCCCGAAGCCTCAGGCCTAGCTCGGCACCTGCTGTGTAGGAAACACCCATCTGAGCAGGTGGAAGCCGGGGAGCACGTCTGTGGGGCTGCTGATGTATCTTCACGGTGTTGCAGGGGTTTTGCTGGAGCTCGGCCTGGACAAGGAACATATGACCAGGCAGAGGGTAGAACAGCACGTTCTGAAGCTCGACACAGAGGCACAGACAAAATTTAAGGCCTTTCTGCACAACTCCTTCCAGAATCCACACACGCTTTTCGTCCTAATCCACGACCATGCCCACTGGGACCTTGTGAGGTTAGAGTGACTTGGTATATGACGGGTTGATGTTTTCCTTCTTTGAAATGATACAGGTGAATGTTGTTTGGGGCTGAGGATACAAGTCTTGAAAAGCTGGATGGTTTTAGGGCTTGGTACTTGTAAGCAGATGCCATGATGTTTTCCAGAATCTTAGTGCTGGAAGTTATCTCAGGGATCATCTAGTACAGCCTCTTAAATTTACCACCGTGGAGGCTTGGCGTCTTGGGGTGGGGCGGAGCTAGTTGTTGGTGGCAGTGACGGGCCTAGAGCCCAGGACTGGAAGTCACGGCCTGGTGCGCTCTCTCTATAGCCCACTCAGTAGCAGGGAGGCACGCGGGTGCGGGGTAAGGGGGAATGTGGGGTCCTGACGGAGCAGCTCAGCCCAGTCCCTCCCAGTACCGTGGTCATTGTTGGCACCTGGGAGGGTTTCTAGCTCACCAGGATCATCGCTGTGAGACTGGCCTTGGGGTTGTGCGCTCAGACACTGCCACCGATACAGGTGAGGAAGAAGGAGGCTCGTGGGCCCAATCCTGGACAGAGCCTTTGGTTATCATGATACTCGCAGACCCTTAGGGCTGGCCAGGCCCGAAGGATCGCCTGGGTGAAGGGTGTACCACCTGGGGTCCTTGTATAGGCTTGGGGAAGTTTGACATTCTGAAATTACAGAAAAGCTGTATTGCGAATATTCATTTTGGAGGTAGGTTTCTCAGAGTGGCTGCCTGCCATCCAAAAGGTTAAGCACCGTCTTGTTTTCTCCCATCACCTGTAGTTACAGCAGAGAATGCTGGGGCCACTGACTCGCAGAGAAAGGCTGAGCGGGGCCCGTCTTCTAGACGCCTTGTCTAAACTGCTTTCCGTTCCTTTAACGCTGCCTTTTAAATTTAGCATAGAAGTTACCATTTCATATCCTCTTTGGCCGTTTCAAGGTCAGAAGGACTTTAGGGAGAGAATCTAAGGAGGTAAATACGCAGATCAGGCCAAAGGTGAAAATGCAATTCACTTCGCACTCCTGGGTACAAATCACTGTTCTGGAGGAGTAGGTGGATTGCCTACCTCTTAAGAAATCCTTTATGGATGCTGCTCCCCCAGGTGAATTTTTCATCAGGAATAAGTATCAGGGGAGTCCCTGGCAGGTACCTGAAGTCTAGTCTTTTTTTTTTCTTTTCCTAGTCATGGGTAGAGCCAAAATTTTCAATTGTTGGCAAAGTCGAGAATTATTTATTCAACCGCTTTATCCTTGTAAAATTATAAAACAGTATTAGTAATTCCACTTATTGTTTCTTCTCCTTTCCTCCCTCAGTAGCACTGTTCATAACCTCTATTCTCAAAGCGACCCGTCTGTGGGATGGGTGGACAGACTGCTCAACTGCAGGGAGGTGAAGGAGGCCCCCAACATCGTGACGCTGCACGTGACGTCCTTCCCGTACGCGCTGCAGACGCAGCACACCCTCATCAGCCCCTACAACGAGATCCACTGGCCTGCCTCCTACAGCAGTGTGAGTGCCCTGGGGCCGCTGGGCTTGAGTCTGGAGAAATTATGTTTAGTAAAAATCTTCACCAGCGTGGTTGGGGATCAGTGGGTTCCAGCTCCTTGGATCTCTGATTCAACCCAGGGTTAGATTTAAACCTTTCTTTGTCTTTTTGGAAACCTTCCTGCAATAGAGCAGTTGGCTTCCCCATCTCAGGAGTCGTAAGGCAGGGCAGCTGGTTTGGCGTTTTCCCCAGCGGCTGTGGCTCTCTGAGCAGCCTGCACATTTGCTCTCACCGTGTTGGGTACAGCTGTTGCAGACAGAGCCCTGCCAGGCTGTGGGGATTTGGGCTCCGTACGGAGTGACTCTAAGTGTATCTAGAAGCCTTAGGAATGGTCCTGTTTTTCCTGTCTCTGCATCCTTGTGAGGTTCAAAATCTCCTTCTTGAAACTGAACACACATCCTCAAAACCTGGAGAGTTTAGTTTTAGTTTATCACCTGGCGTTGTCTCATCAAAACAAAACAGACTAAGACAATTCTGGTAATTCGAGAATTCTGGGTGGTTGGATTCTAGCTAATTACACACGGAATAAACATAAAATTTTAGACTTTTTCGGAGTGCCTCACAATCATCCGAGGAACTTTTAAAATAACCGATGCTTGGCTTCAGTCCTGTAGACTCGGAATCGGTGAGATGGTAGCCTGTGTCTGTGTGGCACTTGCGTGAGCCGGAGGCTCTGCTGGCAGTGCCTTGTGCTGTGAGCGCAGACAGAGCCAGGTGCTAGGGTGAGCTCCCATTGACAAACAAGGAAAATGAGCCGGAGGCTTGGGCCGCTTGCTGAAGGCCAGGCAGCGAGAGAGTGGTGGAGCCAGCATGTGACCTAGGCCACTGGCTCCATCGCCCTGGCCCTTAGCCACTGTGCTGTCTGGGGGTAGAGTTCACACCTTTGTATTTAACAGCCTTCCCCAGCTTTAGAATTTTATGTCAATGTGAGTAAAATTGGCTAGATAAGTGTGTTTTTTTCCCCATCAATTTTTAGTAGCAACTGAATGCAAGATAACGGATATAATTAATTTGCCTATTCCTAAAACTAGCTTAAGGTTGTGGAAAGAAGCAATTTTAAGAGAGAAAGTTGTACGTTAAAACAAAAGATAAGGTTAATTTTCTTCTTGGTGAAGATGTTGGGGACAAATGAATGGAAAACTCTTGACTGATGGGCATGTATCATCCTTAAAGCACAGGATGCTCTCTGCTCTGGGTCTGCAGGTAAATTTATCAAATGCCATCGAGGAGACTGCATAGTCGGCACAATTGGATCAAGATGCCGATGCAGGGTGTCCGCAGGCCTGGCACGAGGACCTCTGACCACCCCCGTGAGTGCAATGTTTGAGTGACTGACGCTCTTCTCTGTTTTAGGGAGTGGACTTATATCAGGAAAACAAGAAGTACTTCGGGCTGTCAGAGTTCATTGAATCCACTCTTTCAGGACACAGCCTTCCCTTGCTCAGATACGACAGCTCCTTTGAGGCCATGGTCACTGCGTTAGGAAAAAGGTACATGTCTCTCTTCGGAGGTACTGGAGGTGCTCAGTGACTCAACATGCAAGCTGAGGTGTGTTTGGCCAACCCAGGAATTCCCAGAGGGGAGTTCACCTTCCTTCCTTCCTTGGTGACTCAGTCTCTCTGTTAAAGTGACCCTGGTTTATTTCTTCTGCGTTTGAGTCTCTTTGGGTCAGTTATATTTTTGTCATGTTGTTGCTCCAGAAAATTTTAGAGATGAGAATGGGTAGAAGTCCGCTGGCAGGTGGAGTTGTGTTTGCCAATTAATGGAAGGCAGGAAAATGGGAGGTAAGGTACCGAAAGATTTAAAGGAAACAAGAGTGATGGTATTAGTTGGCTTCATTTTTATTTCTGATGCGTATCATCTATCGAGTGCTTATTTTGTGCCGTTCACTGTTCCGTGAATCTTACTGCATTGTTTAGGTCCTCACTGCCTCTCTAACCAGTTGCTACTATTATCCCCATTTTGCAGATAGAGAAACTGAGGCTCACAGAGGCCCCATAAGTTTCTCAGGCCGCATGTCTAGCAAGTGACAGAACTGGGTGAGATCCCGGATCAGTCTGACTGCATAGCCCTTTTAATAACGGACCTCATTACAGATGAGGAAACTGAGGCTCAGAGAGGCTCAGTGATCGGCACCGTCCATGCAGTCCATATATGGTAAAGCCAGGCCCAGTTTTACAGACTGTCTAGTGCAAGGCAAAAGGAGTGGCTCTGCACTGACTGTCGGCGCGAGCCGGTCCCTGCCGACCCCTCCTCGTTGCCCTCATTCTTCCCATGCGTAGACAAAAGGATCAAACTAGACACATACTTCTCAAGCTGTGTTCCACCCTTTGAGAAACTAAGTCTCTTAGATACCTTTCAAATCTATGATTCTGATAGAGATTAATCAGGCCAGTTTTCCAACTCAGGGATTGGCAGCTGAGCTCTCATCAACTTGTTGAGCAAGGAAGCCCTCTGAGATTTTACATCGAGGCTCTGAGGAACCAGCCTTTGCCCTTGCTCTGCTTCCCTGCCAGCTTCCAGCTTCCCCTTAGGCAGTGAGTACACAGGGGTGCTTAGGATGCTGTAGGCATTGGGCTTGGCGCTTTATGGTTATTGCCTAAAACCATCACAGCTGCATGGTAAGGTAGCGCGTACTGTCATTCCCATTTTGCAGATTAAGAAACTGAGACTTAGGTCACTTTGCCCAAGGTCACATGGGGGGATTATAGCAAAGCTGGACCCAAACCCTGGTCACGTGGCTCCAAAACTACATAACCACCAAGCCATACAAGGTCTCTAGTAAACTCGGGAAGGCCAGGCTCGACCACTGTGCTGATACATCTTGGCCTTGGCAAATCATTTAACCTGTCTAAACTTCTGTACCCTCACCTGTAGAACAAATCCACTTTCCTAGCAGCAGCTTATGAGAGTTTCATGAGATAAAGTACACGCTGAGAGCTCAGGCTCCAAAATCATCCCTCCTGGGTTTGAATACTGAGTCGACCACTAACCAGCTGTGAGACTTTCAGACAGGCTCTCAATTCCCTATGGGGAGGATCATATCTACTGCACAGGGATGTTCTGAGGATGAAAGGAATACCTGGCACGCATCACAGGCTCCTCCTGGCTGCTGCCACCTCCACTGCCATCATCACGGTTCCCTCTCTTCTCCCTTTCCCTTTGCTAAACTGGAAATATTGCATAGAGATCAAATTTGTACATTCCACTGAGTGAGAAGACAGTATAAAACCCTAGGTTGTTGAGACATGGAGAATCGTAGGAACTTCCAGGAGTAATATAGCCCAAGCACCTCATTTTAGAATTTTGAAGCCCAGAGAAGGGGGAGTGATTTGCCCAAGTTCACACAGCCTATTTGTGGCAAGCTGCACTATAGCCAGGCTCGATGTTGTTTCCACCAAACCCTGCTGCCTTTCCTAGGAATCATCTCTCTGGGAAACTCTCTTGAAACTGGTAATTTGAACAGAATGAGATAAAGGTAACAACACAGCTTACCTCCTCTTGCTACCGTGTGCGCGGCCAGACTGCTAGTTCACCGTGTATCACAGACACGGCACATAG
Source organism: Propithecus coquereli (assembly GCF_000956105.1). Classification (NCBI taxonomy): domain Eukaryota; kingdom Metazoa; phylum Chordata; class Mammalia; order Primates; family Indriidae; genus Propithecus; species Propithecus coquereli. Next base: position 1,176,667 of record NW_012148596.1, read on the forward strand.
CTGGGGAGTCTGCTTGTAGGGCTACAAATCTGACACAAACCTACTGCGACTGAAAAATGAAAGATCTAGACATTTAACAATTCTAATTTTTATTCCGGTATGTTGTCTGTGCAGCTGCCGTCCTTTAGGGCCTTACCATAAAGGCGTAAGGGTGGGCCTAGTTCTCTGTGGAGCCACAGATGGGGCACATTTCTGTGCCTGACCTGTGGGTGCTGTTTGGAGCTGGGCACTAGTTCTGCCTCCAAACGCTCTTTCTTTCTTTTTTCTTTTTTTTTTTTAAACACAATGTCTTTAGTGAGGAATGACTGACATGCAGTAGACTACACATACTTAAAATAGTCAATTTTTTTTTTTTTTTTTAGAATCTCACTCTGTCACTCTGGGCTGGAGTCTAGTGGTGTCGTCATAGTTCACAGCAACCTCAAATTCCTTGGCTCAGGAGATCCTCCTGCCTCAGCCTCCCAAGTAGCTGGGACTACAGGGTGCATGCCACAAGCCCTGGCTAATTTTTCTATTTTTTTTGTAGAGATGGGGGTCTCACTATGTTGCTCAGGCTGGTCTCAAACTCCTGGCCTCAAGTGATCCTCCTGCCTCAGCCTCCCAAAATGCTAGGATTACAGGCACGAACCACCGTACCCAGCCTCTTTGTGTCTTCGTATTTAAAGTTAAGTTTCTTGTAGGCAGTATATAGTTGGGTCTTGCTTTTTTATTCATTCTGATAATCTCTGCTTTTTAATGGAGATGTTTAGACCATTTACATTTCATGTGGTTATTGATAAGGCTGGGTTTAAATCTACCATCTTGCAGTTGGTCTCATCTATTTTTTATTTTTTCTCTCTCTCAGCTATAACTCTTTGTTGTGATCTTTAGTGGCTGCTTTACAGTTTATAGTATATATCTTTAACTTATAGTCTACTTTCAGGTGATATCACACCACTTTATGTGTAAGATTCTTACGATAGTATATTTCTATTTCTCCTTTCCTAGGCTTTGTATGTTGTTGGATACATTTTACTTATATATGTTATAAACTCCACGATAAGTTATTTTTGCTTACACAATCACCTTTTAAAGCTATTTAAATAATAAGAAAAATACCTTTTACATTTATCCACACGGTTACTATTTCTAGTGTTCTTTATTCCTTTGCGTAGATCCAGATTTCCATTGGTATCATTTTCCTTATATCTGAAAAACTTCCTTTAACATTTCTTGTAGGGCAGGTCTGCTGGATGAATTCTTTCAGCTTTTGTGTGTCCAAAAAAGTCGTTATTTTGTCTCATTTTTGAAAGACATTTTCCCTGGTTATAAAATTCTAGGTTGAATTTTATTTTTTCTTTTTAGTACATTAAAGATGTTGCTTCACTGTCTTCGGACTTGCATTGTTTCAAACAATAAACCTGCTATCATCTTCACCCTTTTTTTCTCTCTATGTAATCATGACCCCCCAACTGGCTGCTTTTAAAATTTTAAAAATTTATCACTCATTATAGGCAATTTGATTAAGATATGACTTATTGTAGTTTTCTTCATGTTTGTGCTTGACTTAATTGGGTTTTCATCAAATATGAAAAAATTTTA
>NW_012148596.1:1178730-1182825 GCF_000956105.1 Propithecus coquereli
TGAGCTCAAACAATCCGCCCGCCTTGGCCTCCCAGAGTACTGGGATTACAGGAGTGAGCCACCATGCCCAGCCTTATATTAGGCTTCTTGAAGTTGTTCTATAGCTCCCTGATTCATTATTTTTTCCCTCTGTTTCATTTTAGTTTCTATTGCTGTTTTCAGGTTTATTAATCTTTTTCCTGTAATGTCTAATCTGTTGTCAATCCCACCCAGTTTATTTATTTTTTTACAAAAGCACGGTAGTTTTATGGCAAGGTTCCTAAGAGAAAAAAGACAATTTCAGATAGCATATGTATCAGTGTACATACGCCTTATTTATTTATTCCTGCGGAGAAACACAATGACATGATGAATTGGTGGTACATAGTTACTGTGTATGTTCATTAATCAGGACTCTTTGTTGCAGGTAAAACCCAACCTGAACTCTCTTAGAGAAAAGAGGGATGTATTGACTCATGAAATAAAAGGAAAGGTTGAATAGATAAACCACAGAATAGCAGAGAGGGAGCTGGTTTCAGGAAAACTTAGTTATTAAAACACTGTCGAGACTATGTTGTCTTTGGTGTCCCTGTGTTGGCTTTTTTGTGTCTCACTGCACACTGGCTTCCTCCACGTGCTGAAAATCAGTACCCCTGGTGGATGCTGAGCCTCACGGTCTCTAGCTTCCAGAAAGGGACTGATTCTTTTTCATAGTTTGAAAAATCCCAGGTTGGGTTTCCATACCTGAACCGATCTGTTGTGGCTGGCAGGGCAAGGGCATATACGAAGATAGTAGCTCCCATGAGAATTCAGGGTCTAGTGTATTTTCTAAGCCATTATAGTTTCCATCTTTAGAATTTGTGTGTTTCTTATATCTCCACTTAACATGTTCAATCTTTCCTCTAGCCTTTTAAATACATAGAATATAGCTACAATAATTGTGTTAATGTTCATATCTACTAATTCTGTCATCTGTGTCATTTCTCGGTCAGTTTCTGTTGATTGATCCCCCTGCCCCCTTTATTATGGGTCATATTTTCCTGCTTCTTTACATACCTGGTAATATTCGCGAGGATATCAGACGTGGTGAATTTTACCTTGTTTGGTGCTGGATAGATTTATATTTCTATAAATCCCTCTAAATCTTGAGTTTTATTCTGAGATACAATTAAGTTACTTAGAAATAGTTTAATCCTTCCTGATCTTTCTTTTAAACTTTGTTAGGCAGGACCAGAGCAGTATTTAATCCGGTGCTAACTTTGCCCATTACTGAAGCAAAACCCTCTGAATAAGTACTCAGTGATCCATGGCTCTGGGGCCCTTTCACATTGGTTGCGGGAACAAGAACTATTCTCAGCCCTGTGTGAGCTTGAGACAGTGTTCCCTTTAATCCTTTTGCAACCCAGGGATTCTTCTCTTGGCCTCGGGTTGTCTCCTTACATACAGGCCCTGATCACTACTTCAGGGGGACCCTCTGCAGATCTCCAGAGTCCTGTGTCTATGTAGCTCTCTCCTCTTTGGTACTTTGCCCTGTGATCTTTAGCTGCCGTGGTTTCCCTGGACTCCAATTCCTCTCCTCAACTCGGGGAGACCACTAACCTTTGCCCAGGTTCCCCAGTTCCGAGTGCATCCCAGAAACTTTTTCCAGGCACAAGCTGGGAGCTCACCTAATTTGTTTCAGACGGTTCAGGATCCCTGTCTTTCACTGCCTCATATCCCATGGCTTGAAAAACGCTGTTGTTTGCTGTATTTGTCCAGATTTTCAGTTGTTTCAAGTGAGAGGATGTGTCTGATCCCAGTTACTCTGTCTTGCTTGTCCTTTGAATATATTTTTCACACTCATCTCTCTTCTCTTCCTCGGCATGATTTGGCTAGTATACCAGGGACAGGCAAAGCAGTCCCTGGGCCACTGAGTTCCCTTCATGTTGGAGTCTATGGACTAGTTATACCTTCCTGAGACAGCACCAGTAATGGCAAGCTTGCCAGGCCAGCCTCCAGTTGAAATAATCCAGCAAGCAGTTGCAGTGCTGGGGGAGGCACGAAGCAAAGCAGGAGGGTCGTGGGAAGGTGTGTGCCATGTTCTGGTGCTATCGGAGGTGTGATCAGAGAAGCTGCTGGAAGGTCAGCTGGCTGCCCTGAGAGAGTGCACAGAGTGGCATGGTCATGGTATGGCTCCTCCCTTTTTAGGGCAAGAAACTACTCTGTGTTTGCTCCAAGAAGCCACTGAGTCAGGGGGACTCATTCCAGCTAAATAAACTCAAAAGAGCATTGCGTATAAACTGGCTGCCAATTTATTTATTCCTGCTGCAAAGCGCAGTGATATGCAGTGACCTGGGTTTTTCCACTGGTGCCCTGGGGTCTGTTTCTGACGTGTGGGTCAGAGCCACTCTAGTGGTGCATGTGGTTGTAGGGGTGGCCACCACCTTGTGTGGGGACACATCTGGTGACCATAGTTTTTGAAGCAAGAACTAGGATTCCTCGTTTGGCTGGATATGACCTGATTTGTAATTCATCTGTCAAATTACATTTAGTTATATTTCTAATAACTCACTGGAACTGAAATGAACGCAGCGACGTGCCTTCAGAACTGTCTCCCCAAATCTGGAGGATGGTGGTAGTGGTTAACCCTAACCCTGTATCCAGTGGGAAGCTGGGGCAAGCTAACTACCTCCTCAGGGAAGCTGATATGGACTGAACAGGCTTTTATGTCATTCATTTATCTGCTCTTTGAACAAATATTTATTGAGCCAGCTACTAAGTGCCAAGTAAAAAACACAGAAGAAACAACAGCAACAACAAACGTATGATTTTGTTTCCCAGCTGGAAAAAACAAAGGCCTTTAGTGTTTGGTTTCTCAGAGAGGCTTCCAATCAGGTTTCCAACAACCCGCTTCTAAAGGCAGCACCACGCTCCTATTCCGGGAGTAGCCGGTGCCGGAGCGAGGACGTCTTGGCGCGTGCCGGCAGCGCAGGGCCGGGCTCGGGACGCCGTGGGTCCGAGCGAGGCCGTCACGGCGCGGTGTCTCTGTGTTCCTTGCAGGTTCCCCCGCCTGCACAGCGCGGTGATCAGGACCTTTGTTCTCGTGCAGCACTACGCCGCCGCGCTGATGGCCGTGAGCGGCCTCCCGCAGATGAAGAACTACACGTCGGTGGAGACGCTGGAGATCACGCAGAACCTGCTCAGCTCCCCGAAGCAGTGCCCCTGCGGCCACGGGCTGATGGTGCTGCTGCGCGTGCCCTGCTCGCCGCTGGCCGCCGTGGCCTACGAGCGGCTGGCCCACGTCCGCGCGCGCCTGGCGCTGGAGGAGCACTTCGAGATCATCCTGGGCACCCCCAGCTCTGGCATCACCGTGGGCAAGCACTTCGTGAAGCAGCTCAAGGTAGGCGGGCGCTGCGCGCAGGGGCGGGAGGGCATCGGGACACCTGGGGACCCGCCCAGGGGACCATGAAGACCGGGAGGGTCAACAAACTCCTTAACAGGGCCAGCCATCCTGGCCACCCTTGCAGCCCGGCAGCGCCCCGCCACGTCAGTCCTCTGGGTTGCCGCACGGCTTTCTTGCTTCCTGCCGGTACCTGTCTTCGTTTAGCTGACAGCGTTGCCTGCAGAACTCAGCTCCGTGTCTTTTCCTCTTTTGGGAAGCTGCCCTCTCCAACGCCCACCAGAGGCGGTGCTGGTCCCCGCCTGTCACCCCGCTGCTTCCCCCTGGGGAGCAGGGCCACCCCCACCCATCTCAGCCCCCCAAAGCCAAGCACGGTGCCTGGCCCGCAGTAGGTTCTTACTGAACCTGCAGGTGACAGAAAATGCAGAAGTGTTAGGGAAGGAATATTGAATAAACGAAGGGGAAAGTATGAAAGGCACGCCACCATCCTGAGAGAACAAAGTAGAAAACATTCGGATCAGTTGAGGACATGCACTTTCTCCCAAAGCATCAGTCAGTAACATACCCCTGAGCACCCAGGATGTGTTCTGGGCGGCTGAGAGGACAGTCAAGTGGACAGTGAGCTTATGTGCAGCATGAAGAGCTTTCTCTTTTATCAGAGGACTGACTTTGAGGGCTTCAGATCAGTGGGAGGATGTCAAGATTCCCCTGGAGCTGGGCCAGTTGGGAAGTAAGCA
>NW_012148596.1:1183165-1191231 GCF_000956105.1 Propithecus coquereli
GCCTCCCAGAGTGCTAGGATTATGCTTTATTTCTTTTTAATTATCTGCAGATGTGGCAGAAGATCGAGGACGCCGAGTGGAGACCTCAGACATACTTGGAGTTGGAGGGCCTGCCCTGCATCCTCATCTTCAGTGGGATGGACCCGCACGGGGAGTCCTTGCCGAGGTGAGCAGAGGGGCCTTATGCCCCCGGCAGTCTTCGAGGGGCCAGCTTCCTGGGCCCCAGCTGGGGCAAGTGTGCCAGACTGGGCGACCGCTGACTGACTGCAGGTGGTGCCATTCACACTCATAGGCCTCGTGGGTTGTTTGTTTATTGTGACAGTTTCCCAGCAGAGGGCAGTGAAATGCGTCTGAGCCACAAGCAGCTTTTCTTGATTCTCAGAAGGGCCCTGTTTGGGCTCATCCAGGGGCTATTGCCGGCTGCGTGGGTGGAGGCCCTGCAGCCAGAGTTAGGATTTCACGCCTCCCGAGCTCAGTTTCCCCACATGGAGCTGGCTGTGTGTGTTGGGGAGGGCTGACTGCATTTAGCACAGGATTGCACCATCTCCAGGGCTCGGAGCTGCAGTCGTTGCTGGCACCTACGCCGCTGCAATGGGGTCCCACCGGGCTTATGAGGTGTTCTGGGAAGGGGGACAACAGCTGCTGCTTGGGAAGAGCTGGTTCTTCCAACACAAAGAGGGGACTGTCTCAAAGGCTGTGTTCCTCTGAAGCTATCACAGCCGTGGAGATCTCAGCCACACCATCCACTCAGTGTCCCCTGGTGGCTTCTAGGCCTCCACACAGACAGGTAGCCACTCAGGACAGGAGTCCCTGGACCTCCTAGAAGGCAATCACTTGGATTAGTAGTGACAGGTTGGCTTTCAAAGACTTACCCGTGGGGGAGGGCAGGCAGCAGGGCCTTTGCACATCTGTGTTGTGTAACAGGATATTAAGAGCTGATGTTGATTGAGTTCCTGTTAGGTGCTGGGCACTGTCCTAGATTCTTCTTATATGCTTTGTTTCATTTTATTCTCACCTTAACCCTGGGGAAAGGTAGCATTTCAGTAGTCCCATCTTACTGATGAAGAAACTGAGGCTTACTGAGAGAAGCTGCCGGTAGCTTCTTCCCACTGGGCTTCACCACACTCAAACAAGTGGCATTGTATGTGCTGCGTGCTCATGGGCAAGTTAAGGGAGGCTCCGGAACATTTGACCTTGGTTGTTGCTGTTTCACATGGATTAATTCTTCTGTTCCTCAACTCCTTAAAGGACTAAGAGAATGTCTTAATCTATTTAAAATTTTAGCATTTACTGAGTACCTTCTTTGTACCAGGTACTGCGGTCTGTGCCAGTCTTTTAACACAGCACTTGCTCTGTGCAGCAGTGTCATTACTGTCCTGTTTGTCATTACCGTTGAGTAAACAAAGGTCACTTACCTAACGTTACATGAGCAGTAAGTTGCAGAGCCCGATTGGAACCCACATCTGCCTCCTCTAAGCCCTGGGCTTTCCTGGTGTTTCTATTTCAGGACCCCGGGGAGTTCCTTCCTCTGCTGCTCACAGATGTCATTCCTTGTTGGTGTCACCTCGATTGCCATCCTATCCCAGTATCTAATATCCCGGCACATGTTAAATGTTGATTTAATAATTAAATGCCTAGTTATTGCATTTAGTCTTCACAACAATGCACTTAGATAGCCATTATACGTTTCCATCTTTCAGGTGGAAAAAATCGAAGCCTCAGAGAAGTTGTGCAGCTTGTCAAAATTTCCATCACTAGGAAGTGGCAGAGCTGGGCTTCAGGCCCCGCTTTTGTCTGACCCGGAAGTCAGTGCAGCACAGGACTAAGTACACTGCAGGTGCCCCCAGAGCCGCTGGCCTTCCCATTTGCATGCGTCCCGGGGTCCTAGCGAGGAAGGCAGGGTGTGGTTCTGATCACCGCTGCCTTCAGCACCACAAGCAGCGCCTCATCTGTCGGAGGCACGCGATAAATGCCTTCCTCTGTGTCCCGCTAGGTCTTTGCGCTACTGTGACCTGCGTTTGATAAACTCCTCCTGCTTGGTGAGAACAGCCTTGGAGCAGGAGCTGGGCCTGGCTGCGTACTTTGTGAGCAGCGAGGTCCCCTTGGAGAAGGGGGCTGGGAACGAGGCCTTGGAGAGTGACGCGGAGAAGCTGAGCAGCACCGACAACGAGGACGAGGAGCTGGGGACGGAAGGTGAGGGGTGGCCTGGCCCTCAGCGAGGAGTTCCTGCCGGCACATCTTCCTCGGCTTCTGATCTCTGAAGCCGCCTGTCTTGTGTAGACAGCTGTCGGTGGGCCTGGCTGCTTTCCCCTGGGCCACAGCGCACTTCAGCAAGCGGCACTGTGCGTGCTGCCTGCTCACGGGCCACGTAAGGGAGCTCCCGGGGCGTTTGATCTCAGTCCTTGCTAATTTGACGGCAGCAGCTCAGCAGGGTCCTGGGCCTGGCCGCTGGGCAGCCGCTCGGGGACGGAGTTATCTGGTCTCTGATGAGGGAGATGGCAGAGCCCTCGCTGAGTTCAGATCTGGCTCCCTCCCCCTTCTTTTCTGGTGGTGTGAGAAGATGGAAATCCCCGTAGATTCTTCCTCATTCTAAAATTCTTAAAGAATAGGAAGAACAATTGAGATTTCTTAGAGTTCAAGTCCATGCTTTATATTGGTGGTGGAATCCAACCTGGTGTCAGATTTGCTTATTTCCTCTGTGACCCAACAGTGCACTGTGCGTTACTGAGATTTGTGAAAACAGGCCAGTTTCGTTTGCAGACTCTTAAAATCTGATGCCGTATTTTTAATAGGGACGCAGGAATGAGAACATTGCAAGGCAGTTGGCTGTAGTCAACAGTGTGGTGAGAAAAAATAAAAAGCCAATAATGCAATCAATACAAAGCAGTTGTGGAGTGTGGCAGGGCAGGAAGAGATGGACGTGGTCACAGCCCAGGCCTGTAGTCGCCCTCTGTCTCCCGACTGTGGGAACCCTCCTAGCCTCAGCTTGCTCGTCTGTAAAACGGGGCTGGAGAGACCTGCCCGCCCATGGCCATCTTTCAGAGACACCGTTGCAAGCCTCATACGAGACGCTCCCACTTCCCTGGTGCTGCGGCACGACTCCCCGGCATCTCACGGCCCCCCTGTAGCTTCACTGCACCTCTCGGCCCCCAGCCCCTGCCCGGTGTACTTGCCCACACCAAACTCACGGTGGTGGCCGGGCCGCCCTCCTCACCTGTGGGCTGTGAGGCTGCTCTTCCCGCTGGGTGGGGTTCTCCTTTCTTCGTTTCACCCGGGAGCCCCTGTGCCCTTCAGAACCCGGGCCAGACGGCACCACTTGCAGCAGTTCTCCCTGCTCCTGCCTCTGGGCTCCCAGGCCCTGTCCTGACCTCGTCCACCCTCTGTGGCTGCCCTCACTGGCCTGTCTGCTCAGTGCAGGGTGCCTGGGGAACAGCAGAGGAATGAACGAGTGGATGGAGAGACGATACGTGTGAATGCATGTTACAAACTGTAAAGTGCCTGGCAAACATAAGGGACGGTGATTACGACGCATCTTCAGTGTGTGTGTTTTGAAACAGGCTCCACCTCGGAAAAGAGAAGTCCCGTGAAAAGGGAGCGATCCTGTTCCCACGACTCCGCGTCCTCGTCCGTCTCCTCCAAGGCGTCCGGTGAGTCTCCCTACAACTGTTTTCTGAGGGTTTAGAGAGTGAAAGGAAACGTGTGTAGGGCTGTTTGCTGACCCTTCATTTTTCCATCGGAGCTGGGAAGAGAAGGAAGCTGTGAAGACCCAGATGCACTGGAGGGTCAGTGTTTCCGGGAACTTGGCATCTGGGACCTTGAGGCCTCTGGGCAGAGCTGAAGGGCTCAGCCGCCCCGTTCTCAGGGGACGGCCATGGGCTCTGCCCCTCGCCGTGGCTGGGCCGCAGGCAGAGTCCTGGCCGTGCTCGGGGACTCCCTCAGGCCTCCCCATGAAGCTGTTGAGTCGGGAAATCACTCTGCCCTGGGGAGGGGCGTGAGGATGGGGTGTTCTTGTTGAGAGAAGTAGACACCAAGACTTCGTTGGGGAGAAGCAACAAAAGGCAGCAAGAGCACATGACCCTCGCCCGGGACTGCGCTTCGGCAGAGGGCGTGGGCGGTGTGTGTAAAAGGCCTCGCGTGGCCTCTGCTCGGAGGGGTCCCTTGGTCTCGAGAGCAGTCAGGACCTGTGTAGTTGAAACAATGTCCCCTCTTCCTGCCAAAAGCATTTATCGAGAGCCTCCTTTATATCTGAGTCGGGGCATTGAAAGATAAATGAGACACAGACCGTGCCTCAAGGAATTTATCATTCTCAGTAGTTTTTCACGCACATGAAGCGTTAGGTTGCACATATGAAGATGTAATTAATTCTGTCCCAAGTGGAGGGCAGACTCCGGGATGGGTGTGGTCACCCTAGGTTTCAGAGAGCAGCTGACCTTGCCTGGGCTTTGGAGAAGGAGTTCCAGGTGGAGGAAACCTCACGGGCAGAGAGAGGCCTGGGGCATGAGCGTGTGCAGGGCCTGGACGCAGGGAGTGGTCTAGCGGTGGCCGTCCACCCTGCGGGTGGGGGCCTGGCTGTGGCTGGGCGGCGGCTAGGAGTCCATGCTGTGTGGTCTGGGGCGAGGGGAGGTCAGAGCCCCCCAGGAGATTTGGCCTGGGGGCATCCAGGGCAGCCCGTGAAGGGCAGTGAGGCCCCCAGGCAGTGGGGCCTCCCCAACAGATAGCCCTGATGGGGTCAGCACGGGCCTCCTTAGCCAGGCCTGGAGCTCTGTGATTGAAGGAAGCTCCGACTCACAGGCTCAGGGTCGGTCAGAAAAGCCTGACACTATGGCCACCAGTATCTGTTTGCTCGAAACAGCACAGGGAGCCCAGGGCAGAGATGGGAGTGGCAGAAACAGGAGCAGCCAGTGCCTTCTGGCCAGGTCATCCCCGGGATGTGCCCGACCAGGTCCGTCTCTCCCCAGGCTCAGCACTCCTCGGCGAGGCCTCGGCCCAGCCCACGGGGCCTCCCCAGGTGGAGCAGGCCAGGTCGCCCCAGCCCTGCGGCCCTTCAGAAGAGGGCAGGGCCCCTAGTGAGAAACAGAGGCCCCGAGCGGGTCAGGGGCCACCATCAGTCGTCAGCAGGCACAGCCCCGGGCTGGCCCCCCAGCCTGACTGCGGCCTCAGGCCCGGCCAGAGGAGCGTCCAAGTGTTGGCCACCTCGTCGTCCTCCCAGCTGTCCTCCTCAGGCTCGTCCTCCTCGTCTGTGGCGCCTGCTGCAGGCATGCTGGTCCTGCAGGCCTCCCAGTGCTCCATGACCAAGGCCTGCCGGCAGCCACCTGTCGTCTTCCTGCCCAAGCTTGTGTACGACATGGTCATGTCCACCGACGGCAGCGGCCTGCCCAAGGCCGCCTCGCTCCTGCCCTCCCACTCGGTCATGTGGGCCAGCTCCTTCCGCCCCCTGCTCAGCAAGACGATGACATCCACGGAGCAGTCCCTCTACTATCGGCAGTGGACGGTGCCCCGGCCCAGCCACATGGACTATGGCAACCGGGCCGAGGGCCGTGTGGACGGCTTCCACCCTCGCAGGCTGCTGCTCAGCGGGCCCCCGCAGGTGGGTGCCCCCGCACAGCCCCCCAGCGCCAGCTTCATGCTCAAACCTGGAGGCAGGCTTAGGGCGGGCAGTATCCACTTCTCATTTTGCCATTCCCGCGGTGGGATTTTCTCTGATGGCCCAGGGTGGGCAGGTGGGAGCTGGGTGACTTCCATGTCTCCATTGTGTGATGTGGGGGAGGGAGGGGAGACATCTCTGGCCGCTGCTTCTGCCTTCAGGCTACAATTCTGCATCCCGTGTTATATCATGTGGCCCCTGTGTGCTGTGCACACTCTCTAACGATTAGAAACATGACTCCTGGTTCTGCTCTGGAAGGTCTGGTGACCTGTTAACAGGAGGTGGGGGCTCTGCTTCCCCTTCTCAGCCCTCCCCAGCTCATGGCAGTTCCCTAACAAGCAAAGTCCAGTTCACCTCTCAGAGCAGCAGAACCTCCGGGGCGTGAGTGTCCAGAGTGGTGCGTGAGGAGGAGGAGGAGGAGGGGGAGGAGGAGGAGGAGGAGGACTGTGGATCGGACTTGGCTCTTTGGACAGAGCAGAGGCTGGGAGCTGGGCTCTAGGCTGCTCTGCTTCCGTATCCATCTGCGTTTCTTGAGCTTGTAAGATGAGCATGTATCACTTTTTCTAATTGAAAAAAAAATGTAAAAAAAGAAAATGTTTCTTAACAGAGAGTCTCCATTGCTCCTCATGTTGGATTGGATGTTAGCAATCTTTAAACTTTTTGCCTGTTTGATAGGTGAAAAATAGTATATTTTTATTAGTAAGATTTAACATATTTTTACATATTTCTCGGTCGTTGGCATTTTTCAGTGATTTTTCTGGCTGTTTCTCTTGTTTGCTTTTTCTTTAGACCATTTGGCCTTATTGATTTGTGGGAGCGCTTTAGATATTACAGATTTTCGTCCTTTGTTTATTAAGTGTATTGCAAATAGTTTTTCTGAAGCCCACCCCCCCCCAGTTGTATGTCATACTTTCCTCTTTAAAGTTAGTTTTTTCCATTCATTAACATTTGCTGAGTTTCTGGCTATGAACCGGCACCGGGCTCTGTACTTGGAAAGAGCATCCCTGGAGTGACTGTCACGGGGCGGGTGCGGGGAGGATCCCAGGCTGGCACACGGGTACTTCTTTAAGTCAGTTATAACCAAAAGGAATGAGGATTAGGAGTAAACATGCTGGCCTGGTGCTGGGCTGAGGGCACAAGGGGCTCTGTGACACAGGAAGAAAGAGAAGGAAGAAGAGAAAAGTGAGTCTTTCTTTTCCTGGGTTTAGGAGGAGAAAAATGAGATGCCAACTTTTTATGTGTTGTGCAATGAATTGTATTATCTTGCTATAGACGTATCAAGAGCGATTTGCAATTTTCAAGACTCTTAAGACATCGTGTTTTATGTTGTTGGTGCATTTTTTTAAGAAACCTTTCTTCAGCTTGGGATAAAGTCCTATTTCTAACAGCTTAATGACCATGAGTGGTTCAAATCTGGAGGTGCATCTGCAATGACGTATAAGCAGGCAGGCCTCCTGCTCTTGGGAGTCCATCTGTCCGCCCACCAGGCTCCTTGAGGCCACATTTCCCCTCCGCTGTCTGTGCATCCACGGGCTCTCGTTTCAACGGCGGGATGTGTAGGCGAGGCGGATGGCGTGAGGCGCGAAGGTGTTCAGCCTGCGCCTGGCCGTGGACGGGGCTCCTAACCCCGGGCTCTAATGCCCCCGTCTCCGCAGATCGGGAAGACGGGCGCCTACCTGCAGTTCCTCAGCATCCTGTCCAGGATGCTCATCCGGCTGACGGAAGTGGATGTTTACGACGAGGAAGAGATCAATATCAGTGAGTTATCTGCTTGGTGCCACTTGGGCGTCCAAGCCCTTCATCACTTTCTCAAGTGCCTTTCATTGTGTCGCACTTTCTGGATGGAATCCTCAGATTCACGATCAGACTCGTCTCAGGGCCTGGGAGGGCTGCTGTTTATTCTTTCCTTGTAGTCTTCTTTCTCAGCACCACCTTGGTACCTCAGAGGCCTTCGTGGGGATAAGATTACGGAAGTAATGGCTACTGAGCACCTTCCGTGTGTCAGGCACTGAGCTAGATACTTTACGTAAATTACATAAAATGTAAAGCTAGAGACTTTACATAAGCCCCCTATGCCACACCGTGAGATTGACATTGTTATTCCCCTTTCCTGATAGGCCGTGTGCTCAGGAGCCAGGCCGGGGGGTGGCACAGCTGGAATTGAACTAGAGGTGACTGTTGTCTCTAGAAAGCAGACCGCCCCTCAGTAGGTTTCCTACACGGGCAACTGAGCACCTAGGTCCATGTCTCGGGGCAAAGTAGGAGATGACAGCTCCGTGCATGTTACTGCCCCTGAAGACCTTCCAGTGGGACGAGATGGGGAGGGGGAAGACAGTGATATCGATGATTCTGCCCCTGTGTAGGCCCAGGCTAATGCGTATGTTTGTGCCTTAGTTTTTAACAAAAAGTTTAAAAAGTAAAA